>NW_020174426.1:686858-714787 GCF_003031525.2 Neophocaena asiaeorientalis asiaeorientalis
GGAAGAAATAGAAAATATAAACAGACCAATCACAAGCACTGAAATTAAGACTGTGATTAAAAGTCTTCCAACAAACAAAAGGCCAGGACCAGATGGCTTCACAGACGAATTCTATCAAACATCTAGAGAAGACCTAACACCTACGCTTCTCAAACTCTTCCAAAATACAGAAGAAGGAGGAACACTCTCAAACTCATTCTACGAGGCCACTATCACCCTGATACCAAAACCAGACAAAGATGTCACAAAAAGAGAGAACTACAGGCCAATATCACTGATGAACATAGATGCAAAAATCCTCAACAAAATACTAGCAAACAATAAAAACAAAAATAAACAAATGGGACCTAATGAAACTTAAACGCTTTTGCACAGCTAAGGAAACCATAAGCAAGATGAAAAGACTCCTCTCGCAATGGGATAAAATATTTACAAATGAAGCAATTGACAACAGATTAATCTCCAAAATTTACAAGCAGCTCATGCAGCTCAATAGCAAAAAAACAAACAACCCAATCCAAAAATTGGCAGATGACCTAAATAGACATTTCTCCAAAGAAGATACACAGATTGCCAACAAACACATGAAAGGATGCTCAACATCACTAATCATTAGAGAAATGCAAATCAAAACTACAATTAGGTATCACCTCACATCAGTAAGAATGGCCATAATAAAAAAATCTACAAACAATAAATGCTGGAGAGGGTGTGGAGAAAAGGGAACCCTCTTGCACTGTAGGTGGGAATGTAAATTAATACAGCCACTATGGAGAGCAGTATGGCGGCCCCTTAAAAAACTAAAAAGAGAACTACCATACGACCCAGCCGTCCCATTACTGGGCATATACCCTGAGAAAACCATAATTCAAAAAGAGTCGTGTACCACAATGTTCACTGCAGCTCTATTTACAATAGTCAGGACATGGAAGCAACTTAGGTGTCCATCGACAGATGAATGGATGAAGATGTGGCACATATATAGAATGCAATATTATTCAGCCATAAAAAGAAACGAAATTGAGTTATTTGTAGTGAGGTTGATGGACCTAGAGAGTGTCATACAGAGTGAAGTAAGTCAGAAAGAGAAATAAATACCGTATGCTAACACATATATATGGAATGTAAAAAAAGAAAAAAAAAACAGGTTCTGAAGAACATAGGGGTAGGACAGGAATAAAGATGCAAACGTAGAGAATGGACTCGAGGACACAGGGGTGGGGGGAACAGTAAGCTGGGACGAACTGAGAGAGTGGCATGGACTTATATATACTTCCAAATGTAAAATAGATAGCTAGTGGATAGCAGCCACATAGCACAGGGAGACCAGGTCGGTGCTTTGTGACCAGCTAGAGGGGTGATTGGGAGGTTGGGAGGGAGATGCAAGAGGGAGGGGATATGGGAACATATGTATATGTATAGCTGATTCACTTTGTTATATAGCAGAAACTAACACACCATTGTAAAGCAATTATACTCTGATAAAGGTGCTAAAAAAAAAAGGCAGGCTAATGAGTGGGAGAAAATATCTGAAAATTATATACCTAATATGGGGCCAATAATATACATATATATATATATATATATAAAAAGAACTCATACATCTCAATAGCAAAACCCCAAACACCCTCATTTTAAAATAGTCAGAGGACCTGAATAGACATTTTTCCAAAGAAGACATACAGAGGGTCAACAAACACATGGAAAGACTTAATCAGTAATCATCAGTAGTCATCAGGGAAATGCAAATCAAAACCACAATGAGCTATCACCTCACACCTGTCAGAATGGCTATTATCATAAAGACCAGAAATAACAAGTGTTGGCAAAGATGTGGAGAAAAGGGAACTTCTGTTCACTGTTGGTGGGAATGTAAATTGTTGCAACCACTATGGAAAACATTATGGAGGTTCCTCAAAGAATTAAAAATAGACCTACCATATGATCCAACAATTCCACTTCTCAGAATTTATCCAAAGAGAAAGAAAACACTAATATGAAAAGATATTTGCACTCTCTTACTTGTTGCAGCATTACTCAATAGCCAAAAACATGGAAACAACCTAAGTATACAGAAACAGATGAATGGATAAAGAAGATATTGTGCATACATATAGAATGGAATATTATTCAGCCACGAAAGAAAGAAATCCTGCCATTTCTGACAACATGGATGAACCTTGAGGGCATTATGCCAAGTGAAATAAGCCAGACAGAGAAAGATGAATACCACGTGTTCGCAATTTTATGTGGGATCTAAAAAAAATAAAACAAAACAGAAAAACCAAACAAACTCAGAGATACTTAGAGAACAGACTGGTATTTATGAGAGGCAGGGGATAGGGTATGGGGCAAATAGATGAAGGGGGTCAAATGTACAAATTACCAGTTATAAAATAAATACATCATGGGATATGATGTATAGTATGGTGACTATAGTTAATAATACTGTATTGCATATTTGAAATTTGCTAAAAGAGTACATGTTAAAAGTCTGCATCACAAGAAAAAACATGTGTAACTGTGTATGATGACAAATGTTAACTAGATGTATTATGGTGATCATTTCACAGTAACTGAATCACTACATTTTAAACCTGAAACTAATATGTCAATTGTACCTCAATAAAAAAATAAAAATAAATAAGCCTAAGGGTAAATTCTGGGCTCAGAGGAAAAAATCCAGAATCTCTTATTTTCTTCAGAGAGTAAGCGGTAGAGTTAGCAAATCACTCATGGATGAGCGTGATGAACAGCAGGAGAAATATTAATTAGGAACTACAAAGGAGAGCCAAAATATCAATATTCATTGGGCTAAAAAACTAACTTTCTTTAAAAAGAATTTAGTGAAATACTCAAAATATAACATAATGACAACTATGTAACTAGTATATATTTCCAAAACTGTGGAATTGGAGAATATGGATATAGCCTCTACTGAAGCAAATGAGATATCAAATGGCAGCATTATCTAGTGGAAAGAGCACTGAGCAGATAGATGCTACCTCTGACATGAGCAAATCACAAGAAAAACCACCTCTGTGCCAATGTTCCCACGCCTATAAAATGGAGATGATAATTCCTGTCCCCTTCACCTCATAGGATTGAAGGAAATGAAATACATATCTGAAAAAGTGAAAGTGCTGTACACCTATGAGGTATCATTATTTTAATCGTTTGATCTGTTCTCTGTTCTTATGCTAATTCAATTCAGCAAAGACTGATTGGAGGGTCTACAGGCCAAGTGTGGTAAGTTTGGTAAAGAGGTTACTCATGCATGTGGCTGCATGAAGCAAGAAGAGAAAGAGGTGGCTTCTGGCTGGCAGGGCTGAGAAGGGTTTGTTACAGAGGTGATGTATGAGATGTCCCTGAGAAGTATGACTGATTGATCCACCCTTGCGCCAAGCACTGTTCTAGGGCCTTGGGAGTTCATCAATGAACAGAAGATCCTTGCACTTTAAGGAACTTACATTCTAGTGGAGGAAGGTCGGGACTGGGTGAGAAAGAAGATGCAAGTCATAAGGGTGAGGAGAGATCATCCAGGGGGGAGACAGCAGCGTTAACAAAGATACAGAGAGGGAACTCACAGGGGCTATAGAAAATAAGCTTCATTTCTGGTTTTATTTTAGATTATTTGGTAGTGGCTGTCTGGAATCGATGTTGAGGAGGATTCTGAGACTTCTTTATGGCTCAGGCGGAAGAGTGACAGGATAGATTAATGATGTCTGCAATGGGTGTGGAAAGGGGGAAGTGGAGGATGTGTGTTGGATGTTTGCCATTCCTATGTGGTTGGATTATACCTGTGCCATTATGGTCTGTGCTCTTCCAGTCTCCAGAGAATGTTATGGAGCTCAGTAAGCAAGTATTATTAAGCTCATCACTTATGTGTACATGAAAAATTATTTGGACATTCTCAGAGCAAGGCTTTCCTACATAAATGGAAGTGTTACTGGTCTACTTCTCTAACTTTTATCTCCTCTACAGTGAGACCACAAGTAGGTGTGTTACGCAGCAATGTTTCACAGAACCTGTTTCTCTTTGTGGTTCCACTTCTTTGGCTCCCTGGACCCCAGCTCAAAGTGAGCTTCAGCCTCAGATTCTCAGAATTTTTACTTGCTTAATTTTTATTCCTGTCTTCTGTTTGGAGTCATCTAATTTATCCCCTTCACAGCATTCTGGAAGGAGAATGATCTATTTCTTTCCTTTAAGTCTCCTAAAGAAACTATGCATCCCTCCTTGTTGACTCATCCTCTTTGCCTCATATCTCTTACAGTTTATTGGGGTTTCAGAATATCTTATACTAGAATGACTCCAACTTTCTGGCTGGGCCTCAAAGGCAGATGGGAGGAAACCCTATTACTTAGCCTTTTATGTGTCAAATAAATAAATTTAGCAAGTCCTTTATTGAGATTGTATTGCTTTTAGGCTACCATGTTAGTGCAAAATTTATTTTGTATATCAAGAGTGTTAATTTTTTCTATTAGATTGAACTATAGGAAATTGCCATATTTTAGGTCAAAAAGGTTGCCTGAAATTTTCTACAGCTCAAACTAATATTTGTATACTTTCTTTAACAGTGCTAATCTTGAGGGTCTGATTTAGACTATATTAGGGAGACTGTCTTGTTCTTAGAAAGGCAAAAGAGAGATGAACATTAGTATTTTGTTAAAACATGTCTTCCTGCCTTTAATGCCCATTCTTCTTGTTCCCTCCTTTATGACAGTAAGAAAGTTGCTCAAAAGCCTTTCTTCCCAAACTTGAAGGGTTGGATGCCCTTCAACTTGGCTTTTATAAATGATGTAAAGCCAGAAGGCAGTTTGTCCCCTTTAGAATTCACTGGTTGGATGGAAAAAATCAAAGATTTAATGAGAAACTCTGGGATGTTTGAAATGACATCCACACTTCTGTTTCCCAAATGCCTGAGGGCAGTTTGGTTTCTGGATTCACTACTGAATAGCATCTGTGTTTAATAGCTGACAGAACCTTGAAGGAAGGTGAGGCTGGTGTTCAGAGACGTTCTGTCTGAGCATCTCTTTTTATTTCACTCATGTCATCCAGTGGCTGTTTGTGCATGCAGGTATGGAAGTACCTGAATGCTTTGATTAACATTTGTATGAAGGACTGCAGGGCAACTGAAGAGTGCAACAGAACAGGCAAGTTGGAGAGAGGGCTGACTCAGTTTGCTAGAAGGTGGAAACAAACCCATCTTCTAAAAGGGCGATGCTAAGAGTAGTGTTCTGTTCCTGGAAACAGAAGTCAAACTAATCTCTTTGTGCCAGAGGCTTTGCTTGCTGGACCTCCTTCTCGTTGTTTGAAAACTGATGGTCGTAGAAATAATGCAGCCAGTTGGCTAATTAGCAGGGATTCTGCTGCTGGGAAGGGTAGCATCTACAGATGACAAAGGGACACTAAGAGACCTTGGTTCCCTGCACTGTCATCTCATACCATTTCACACAGTACCTCTAGCTACGTTGGGCAAAGAAGCAGGCTGAAGCCCAGCTCTGCTGACTTCACTAATAAAAAAGGCAACACTCAGAGTGGTTTTTACTCCACAGAGATAGGAGTGTGTCCTTTGGTGTCAATTTTTCCTCACTGGGCCAAGAACAGTGTTCTCAGCAAATTCTCAGACACCCTCAGCCAATTGACCAGGTCACTGTATGAACTTAAAAACAATATCGAACATGAAGATCAAAACTAGAGAGCTGAGATATTTCCAGTAAGAGGAAGGAAGAAGCATTGTTCCTGGTTTTGTTTTCTAGCAGAAGGATCACAAGGGTGTTGGAATGTCTGCTTCAGTCTTTCATAAGTATTCTCCTTGGAGGCTGATGTGGAAGATGTCAGTAGCTTGTTTTTCTTTGCTCCAAGAGTCATTATCTCAGAGCTTTAGGGATTAGAGAACTGAGAATGCCATGTGATGGGGATGAGAGGGTAGAAAACAATCTGGGAGTATTTACTTTTAGGTAAAGATGAAAATCACATGTCTTCTT
Organism: Neophocaena asiaeorientalis asiaeorientalis; assembly: GCF_003031525.2. Taxonomy (NCBI): domain Eukaryota; kingdom Metazoa; phylum Chordata; class Mammalia; order Artiodactyla; family Phocoenidae; genus Neophocaena; species Neophocaena asiaeorientalis. Next base: position 692,846 of record NW_020174426.1, read on the forward strand.
TTTCTGCTTTGTTCTACAACTTCCTTAAAAGTCATGTTATAGGACAACAGTATAAATAAAAATTATTTTACAAGTGGGGAAAAAACCCCAAATCTGGAGGTGTGATTGTTAGGAGGGGAAGTCAGAAGCCACTGAACTCTGGGTTTTTATTCTAAAGCCAACCTGTGGATCTGGTGATATATTTTGGTCAATCCATTTCATTTCCATGGTTTTTTCAACAAAATCTCTCTGCCTCCTGTGCAAGTTGCAAGGTTGCTTTAATTAGGGTTTGTACTTTGAGAGGCTTGATGAAAGATGCTTAGAAATTCAAGGCAGTGTAACAAAGTAAGCCGAACCCACCTCAGAAAAACATTAAAAATATGCACAGGGTACCTAAAACTCATTTCGGAGAAGCCTAAACGCAAACTTTACCCAGAGACTACATAAATACCAACTGGAGAGAGTAAGATCAGCTTCCCCGGGCCTCAAGATATCAGAGGCAGGGTGATTCTGTTAATCCTGTCCCTCTGGGTATTACGTGAATTTTCAGCCCTTCTCTCTACGTCCTCTCCAGGATGGAAGAAACCTGCCAGGGGCACCCCTGGGTTACAAATCCTCCAGCATTCCCACTTCTCCTTCTAGAGCTCATTCCCTGATCGCAGCACCAAATGACCTCTCTCGGCTCCATTTAATCCCCAACTGCTCTCGTCCTAAACAGTTTCTATCTGATCACTACTGAGGGCACTAAACTACAAGACTGAAGAGAATGAACATGATGGTTACCTTGACAAATATCATTTTCAGAAAGTCCCAGCTTATCCCATTTGATCATAACTTTGACCTTTTTTTTAAACTGGTTTGCATTATAACTTCATCTTTCAAAATTTGCAGACATTCAGTGATTTTTTTGTTGTTGTTGTTGCTGAAACATTTTTACAGGAATAAAGACAGAGACGTAGAGAATGGACTCGAGGACACGGGGAAGGGGAGGGGTAAGCTGGGACGAAGTGAGAGAGTGGCATGGACATATATACACTACCAAATGTAAAATAGCTAGCTAGTGGGAAGCAGCTGCATAGCACAGGGAGATCAGCTCGGTGCTCTGTGAACACCTAGAGGGGTGGGATAGGGAGGGTGGGAGGGAGATGCAAGAGGGAGGAGATATGGGGATGCATGTATATGTACAGCTGATTCACTTTGTTATACAGCAGAAACTAACACACCACTGTAAAACATTCAGTGATTTTTGCTTTTAGCTTTTTAAAAAGAAAATCCAAGTTTCTTAAGATAAAGGCAAGCAATTACAATGCTTCCCATAATTATAAGCTCTGCTAAATGCAAATAATAATGGAAATAAAATGTATGAACTTGGTATCCAAACCAAGACTAAGCTACTTTGGATTTGGTGCCAGTCAGAGATATTGACTGAAAACCCTTGAAATGAGTTTTCCTTCCCCCAACATCATTTTATGTGTTTTGAATATGACTTTTCTGAGACATCTGGTATGGTTGCCCAAACCCACAGTTTGAACTTTGCCACAGACTGACAGAGTGATAGAGGAGAAAAATTGAGGGGAGAAGGAAATTAGAAGAGAAAAAAATGGGAGCAGGAAGTTGGGAAGCAGAATGAAAGAAGAAAGGAATGTTTTGTTCTCTTTCTCATCCTCTGATGTCAAATTCTGTCACTCATCTGAGGGGCTCAGAATCAGAGGATCACACACAAGGCTAGAAGTATGGCAGTGGTTTTCAAACTGTGGGCCAAGGAACCCCAGTGGTTCTTTTCAGGGGCTGCCTCATAGATGGGGAGGGAGAGAAAGGCTCCATCCCCTTTTCCCCAGACCTCATGGACTGGACAGCAAAACAGAATCCTAAAGGGAGAGCCAATTATAGTTTTCCAGGTGAAATTTAACCCATTTAGTATTTTAGTTTTAAAATGAGGATCATCACAAAATGAACAAGGTGGAGAAAATCAGCAGAGATCAGAAATGATCCAAGTGAAGCATCCTGTAGTTGTTATTGGTTCACGTCCTTCATGGCTGGATTTTCCAAGCTCAGGGGCCTGACAAAGCAGGTGCTCCTCACATTGGCCTCTGCCAAAGCCTCGTTCCTGTGACATTCAGACTCCCAAGAAAATACAGTTTAGTTGTAGATCACCCCACTCCTCATTCTTCAGATTGTCTCCCATATCTCCTAAGTGTCTTCTGTTCTCTAGAGAGCCAAGCTAACAACAAAGCTCAGCTTCACCACGCACAGAAATTATTTTACGGTCATTCCAGATAGTCGTTATGGATTTCTGTGCCAACTCAGGAACAAACAATTGTGTCATACAATGATGATCCAGCAGAAAAGAAGCCATAGAGCAGGGTTTAGAGAATTATGAGAGCTGACTATAAAATAGAGAAGAATATGCTGGAGTTTTAAAATAGCTCCCAAGTAGTGGTGCGAAGTGCAGGGGGGTGAATAGAGCCTGATGTCAATCATGAAAGAGCTGCCAGAACTTTTCTGGGAGAAGGGCAGGATTTCTGCCCAAGAGATTGGAGCTTGGACTTCCATCACTGCGCCACAGTCATCAGACATCTGCACTGCACATAAGCGGTGGGGAGTGGAAATGCCTGATGTAAGCTCTGCTGAGAATTACAATAACTGAGTCTTCTATCACAGGACTCTGCCCTGCTGCCACAAGGTCATCATGGGAGGAGTAATGGAGCAGCTGGCAAGACCAAAAAGTATTTGGTCCTTTGCATGCCCTGTATTGCACTTCGTATGTGACAGCAGCTCAGTAACTATTAGTTAAAGATGGTGCAGAAAATGCCTTTGTAACTTCTCTTGGTAAATGCCTTTCTTTGCAAAAGTTAGGTTGAAAGGAAAGCATAACTACTTCTAAAAGTGATGACAAGAAAGCAGGAACGAGTTCTTCATGCTAATGCTGTCCCTCCCCCACAGAAATAATTCCTAAGGTGTATTAAAATTGGAAGGTCATCTGGGCATCTCTTTGAAGTACAGCAAGAAACTATAGCAAGGTCTTTGGCCAAATACTGAGTTCAGCAGCATTCTGCAGCCCATGCTTATCTTTAAACTCAAAAGAAAAACATCTAATTCTATTTCAGATGTGTTTTATCAGCTCCCTAGTAACCTGCTAGTGTCATAACCTTTCCTCTTCCTTGTAGCTAGGCTGGAGTCCTTTCCCTTAAAATGGCCATTTATTTAGACTTATCAAAATTTTAGCATTCAATAGAATTTTCCCCACCCACTTCATCAAAAACGAAATGAAAAACTAAGTGTCATTTTCTGGTTGCTTCTAAGGAACCCATTATAAGAAGTGGTTTTGAAGTTTCAGATCTGATATCCTATGAGATTGGGCTCCATTTACATTTTGGCTTCCCTCACCCAAACCCCAACATTATTTCCCCCAAGAAACAGAAGATGGAGGCATGAACCTTGAACAAGTCACCTAGCTTCTGTGAGCAATTTTCCTGTCTCTAAAATGAGGACAATAATAAGGGGACGGTTGAAGGATCAAATGAGACAGAGGATATAAAAACACTTTGTAAAGTACTCCACAGATATAATTATAAATACTAAAGAAGCAGTGATAGTACAGTGGAATGAGCATCAAATTTGAGGTCAGGAGATAACGGGTATAAATCCGAAATCTTCTGCTTAACAGCTGTGATTTGGGGCAAGTCATGTAAACTAAGACCCACTTTCCTAAATTGTAAATGTGGATCATTAAACTACCAAAAACGTCACAGGGCTTTGTAATTGAAATAATAGCCGGGTGAACCCGGGGCAGACATTCAGCCTAACCTAGGCCAATCAGTTTCTCTGCCTTGGGAACTTGGGATTAGGCTTAAAGGACTGTCCATCATTTCTGAGCAAGGATATCAGAGAGAGGAGAACTCAAAGCATCTTGTATAAAGGGCTGATTAGTAAAGAAAGCAGATTTACTGAGAAGGGAGAAGGAAGTGGGTGAGAGAGACGGGGATACACACGCAGAGAGTAAGAGTCAATGATTACCCCTTGATTTCTTTACTGCTCCGTTTCTAGGTGACATCCCTGAATATCCTTATTGTAAATTCCTCCCGGATTAGTCAAGGTTCAGCTGCAGATAAGAGAACCCATTCTAGCTAGTTTAAGTGGAAAGGGGTTTAATGTAGGAATTGGGTACTGACCAAGTTGTTGGTAGGGACAGGAACAGGCTCTAAGCCAAGCTTTCAGGACAACTCCCCAAACAATCCCACAGAAGTGGCCCACGGGGGGAGTTACTGCCCTTCCAGAAAGCTGGGGAAGCAAGAAGCTGCTCCCAAAGCCACTGGCTTTAGGACCGCACTGGTTTTGTCAGGAGCCACACCAGGAAGCATCTTGATACTTGTAAAGCCAAGAACTGGCCATGGAGATATCTGCTACCACGCTCACCCTCCAGCCACCGCACCCCCTTATCAACTGGGGGGCGTGGCCTCCAGCTCTTGAGGTAACCTCTGCTTAGTGGAAGCTAAGTGGTGTGCAGAGCCGCATTCTAAGGATCTGAGCAATGTGCTCTCCACTGCTCCAGCCTGTGGCATGCGGCAAACCACACGTGGGATACAACAGGGTTCAGTGGGCTAATGTGCATACCCCCACCACATCTACTTTGCCTCTTTCTCTTCAAACTTAGTCCAGTCAGTTTCTGTTCGTTTAAAATGAAGAGCATTCATCAACACACCCATGACTACTGCCAGGCTGCTGAATGCACTGCAACGGAGCCATTGGGTTTCTTTCAATGAAATGTTTGGGGACAGCCACCTCAGACACTCACATAGAGAAATAAGGACAAAGTCTGGGTACAGTCGGGACACTGTGACCTTTACAATGTCTCTCCTGTCCTCCCCCAACAATTTTTGCGCTCAATTACTATTGACAAGCCCAGAGCTTAAGATATGGGTACTTCCCACATGAAATAACTGAAGAATTAACAGAGACTGAATCATCTCTGGCATCATCACAACCCTGAACTGAAGTCTTAGCAGGTCTTCATACTATGTCCCGCAATGCCTGGCACCTTACCCTTCCCTCCCTCTCCCATCTTCAGGCCACTTGCTGAACTGAAGGCCCACCTCCTTCCTTGAATCTGGGGTCAGACTGCAGGAGCCCTGGGCTAGTTATGTTATCCCATTAGTGTGCCGCTAGGCCTGTACGGGGTCACGGAAAGAGCATAGAATGTGAGTTGTTTGCTTTGCCACTGAACAGTGAGGGACCTTAGACTAGAAATTAATTCCTCTGAACTTCAGATACTTGTCCAAGATGGAGTAATAACACCTGCCACAGATATCTATGAGAACTATGTGAGATAGTAATTACAAAGCCCTTTGCAACTGTGCTCAACACCCAGACCATGTGTATTAAATACTAGCTTTTTCAGGGCTGAGTTTTCATATCTGTGGGCTCAGCCATGTTTCTTTTTTTTCTTTTTTTTATTTTTGCGGTATGCGGGCCTCTCACTGTTGTGGCCTCTCCCGTTGCGGAGCACAGGCTCCAGACGCGCAGGCTCAGCGGCCGTGGCTCACGGGCCCAGCCGCTCCGCAGCATGTGGGATCTTCCCGGACCGGGGCACGAACCTGCGTCCCCTGCATCGGCAGGCGGACTCTTAACCACTGCGCCACCAGGGAAGCCCTCAGCCATGTTTCTGAAGCTGCACTTTTGGTCAATGGAACCTTGTCTTGTTGTCCTTGGTCTGAATCTGTGTCTCAGTTCTAGGAATCTGCAACTCAGCTGCTTGCCCACACAGATTTCTGATACTTCTGAGATTCCCCACTGCATCCATCACCCTTCCAATGGTCATGACATCCTCAACTGCTACTGCTGGCCTGAGGCACCACGTGCTACTTGTCATGTTGCTCTCCGGATACCAAGCTCCACCTGGCTTTTCTCTTGTCATGTTTAGTCGGGTCCTTATTTTTCCTCCTTGCTATCTGCATCTCCCTCCCTTTCTCTCTGGCTTCAGTGAACATATCTGCTCTCAGGTCGTGGATATTAACCCTCTCATGCCAGGTACTGGCATGCCAGGTACGAAGTCCTCTAGGTCCTTGCTGCTCAAACTGTGTGCACTGGCATCACCTGAAGCTCATTCTGAATCAGAATCTGCATTCTAACCAGACCCCTAGGTGATTCACAGGCGCACGACAGCGTGAGAAGCACTGCACCATAGCAAGGAAATGTCGGTAGCTTAGAAAATCTTTTGGTAGTGTCTGGTAAAATCGATCAGTCTTCCTCCTTGTGATGTTCTAGAGACAAACTGCTGTTTCCTAATATGGCTTGCTGGCACTTCCATCAAAGGGACTGCACTATGGTATTCCGTGTCTTTACATCCAAGGCATGGGCTTTGTACTTGAAGAATGAAGTCCAGGCTTGTGTCAAGATGCCATTAAGTGAAAATTCTGGTAGGCTACATATTTGGGGATATTGACTCTACGGCAGTTCTACTTGTTTCCGGATCAAATCAAATGAAGGAATTCTGCATTTGTGAAATACACTACGAAGAGGAAGAACTCTTCAAGTCCATTTTTTATCTTACGATTTTCCCCTCGTTCTACTCCAGGCTTCCCAAACCTTCCTTCAGAACCAGCACCCAAGAACAGAGCAGAGCCCAGGAGTCATAAGAGACATGGCAGGGAAAAGCTTTGAAAAATGTCAGTCATTTTTGGTGACTTGACTGAACCGGTGGCCTTTCCTCCTAATGTTTTTGTTCAAAACATGTCTTTGTGATATTGGGGTAATTACAGGTTTTTTTTCAATTATTCAGATAGACCAAAATCCCACCCTTTCCCTTCTTAAAAGCTCTAAGTGCTACAAGGATGAACTATTCTAAACATAAACAAAAAAGAAAAAACCCAAATCAATCAATCCACATTCAGATAAGAAAACAGGCTTAAAGCATCTGTTATGAAAGGTGTAGGCTGTGGGTAACTTGAGAGACTTAGTGGTCTTTCCAGCCTAATTGTCCCACATCCACTTCACTTCCATCTATACAGTCATTAGGTGACTGAGTAAAAAGCAGCCTGTCCCTCCGTTTGGTTTTGAACACACATATGCTACTCGTATTTCTGATGAGGCATCTAAGGAAGATAAGTCTTCCATTTTCAGTGCCAATATCAGTTTGCCCAATCCTATCAAATCAGCACACCCGGGTCTGCTGTCATCTTGTGCAAATGATGGGCTCCATGATAGGCAGCATAAGGTAATCTGTTGTTTTTCTTTAGATATTGCCAGGGTTTGAGAGTTGGGTTAGAAGAGAGGGCTTAAAAGTCATTAAAAATAAATAAAAGGAATGAAAAGGGCTCTCCCTGTCAAGAATGAAAAGGGCTAGAGGTCACTGGCTAGAAAGATTGAAAATGTCCCCAAGCCACTTAATAAATCAAGAGATGGTGGAACTTGTTAGTAGAAAGGTAAATAATTTCTTGTCTCTTGAGCACAGCAGTGGTGGTTAAAATACAATAAGTTAAATTTCAGACTGGGATAGGATTTTTCTCAGCTGCGGTAAACGCACAGTGACTATCACTTGCTTTTAAAAAATGCCACTAGGAAAATATCTGATGATGTGGCTCCATCTTAAATAAAAGATACTGCATGAATTTTTCAAAAGGTAGTAGTGGTGACTTACAAATGTGTGTGCTTGAGAAAAGACTACCCAGTGTTTACATGATGCGAGACATCCACATGTATCATTTCCTCTTCTCTGCAGGAACTGGGTGAAGAGGTGAATGCTTCCTTACTTGCAATAAAGTACTTACGTTCAATGGTTAATTAAAATGAATTAAAAGGGTCATGATGAGTGGATCTTTCCCAGTCCATACTACAGGGTGGCCAATTTTAGCTAAGAGAACAATAATGGACAAATTTATAGATCAAAGTTCAGTTTCTGCCAACGTAGGAAAGCATCATTATTAGCTTAAGACAGATAGGCATCTATATAAGATATCATATCCAGCCAGTACCTCAGAGGTTCTCAAATTGTGGTCCCTGGACCAGCAGCATCAGCATCTCCGGGGAACTTGTTAAAAACATCAATTCCAAGGCCCCACCCTGACCTGCTGAATCAAAAACTGCGGGGGCAGAGGCCAGCAACCAGTGTTTGAACAAGACCTCTAGGAGACCTCACCAGTTTGAGAGCCACTGCTATCTAGCGAGGTCTGAGGAGGGACTGTGATAGAGCAGAAAGTGCCAGGGCTCTGGAGTCAAGCCCGAGTTCTTTCCCTCCCAGCTTTGCCAGCACTAGGTGTGTGACCCTGGTGAGCCCTTGGACTCGTTGATATTGATTTTCTCTTCTGCAAAATAAGGACCATTTCCCCTCCTCACAGATCTGTTTTGGGGCAAATGAGATGACCTAAGTCCTTGTTCATACAGTAGCTCAGAAAACACTGATGCTTTTCCTCTTCCTTTCCCTGAAGCTGGGTTCCTGCTGGGAAACACAGCAGGTCAGATTCATCAATTATTTGTGGAAAGCTAAGAGCATTTTCACATACTCATGGACATTATAATTAAAGTCAGAAAACTTGTATTCGGTGGGCTATTTGCTGCCTCGGCCTGTGCTGTCCTATTCAGGCCCCACTGGCCATGTGGGCCATTGAGCCCTTGAAATGTGGCTCATTGAACTGAGATGAGCTACAAGAATAAAATACACACTGGATTTGTAAGACTTAGTATGAAAAAAAATGTAAAAATATTTAATTTATAACTTTTCAAAATTGATTACATGTTGAATTTAAAGTTTGGATATACTGGGTTAAATATATTCTTAAAATTAATTTCATCTTTATTTTTTTTAGCTTTTAAAAGTGTGGCTACAAGGAAATGTCAAAGTACTTTTCTGCCTCACATGACATTTCTGTTGAACAGTGTTGGTCTAGGCATCCCCAGGGTCTAGCATGGCACTGCTCTCACGCCAGACCCAGGAGACCAGGGAATAAAAATTGCTGATAAAAATTGCTTATTATCTTCTTGGCTTCAAAATTTATAACCTCTGTGGAATTGTTCCTCATTATAGTCTTTGCAGCATTTTGTAGCTGCAAAGGATTCCACAATCTTTTCATCCGTTATTGCTCAGGACATAGTCTGTGAGGCAGGTCACTGCTAAATTATGAGACTTGTTAAAGTGATCTTCACCATTTAAAGGGCAGTGGAGGCCTCCACAGACACATACCCTCACACAGTGGTGAAACGGGATAGCAAAGGAATGGCAAGAACTACAAAGCAAGAGTCTGGGGTGGGGAACGAATACAAATGTGGGGCTAACCTGGAGTAACCTGTGCATGTTAGTCATGTTCTCCCTGCCAAGGAAAGCTCACTGTGTGGTCCCCCCATCCCATGCGGCATCACTTCTCCCCTACTTCACCATGCTTTCTAACGGGCAGAATCTAGAGACTTGATTAACCCTTCAGATATTTTAGACTCAGTTTTCAGGAAATGAGGGTTCTTTCAGCATCAGCTCACTTTATCTTCTCTTGCTTAACAAAAGCCAGTGAAAGGCAGTTCCCTCCGATGTCTATTTGTCCTCGGTTCGACGTAAAAATCAGCTCAGGAAATCATTTGTCAATCAAGTACATTACAGAGAGACACAGTCATGGAATTACCTGACTTGAGATGTTTCAAATGACAATTTTGTACTTGCACCTCTTCAAGTATTCAAGACAACACAAGGCTGCTCTAATCTTTAAAAAGATTTTAGGATTAAGGAAACTTGGCACTCTATGTTTCAAGTATTTAGTCTTACTTGAAGAGCCCAACTCTTACAGGAGATTCAGGGAGGGTTCCAATAACAGAATGAAGCCCCTTGATGTGAGGAATAGGCCAGGTGGTAAAGAGAGATGACTCTATGCAGGTGTAATATGTATGATATCTGATCACTCTTTCATTTCAGGTTTTTGGTTTGGGGGGTGCAGAAAGTTCCCAGTTAGCTAAGCTGAAATAAATATTGAGCACCTGCTGATGCCAGGCACTCTGCCAGGGCACTGAGGGTGCAGAATGGAAAGAGACACAGTCCCAGGTCCAGCTTGGACTAAAATAGAAATAAATGACAATCCCCTTTACATACCCATGATTATTATTTTATTGATTTTCATGTATAGAGCTCATTGTTTTCTTTTTTCCTTGTTTGCAAGGCACCATTCTAGGTATTGGGCCCTTGATACATTTTTAAAGTATGAAAGGCATATTTAAATTTAATTTTCGCAGCAGAGAAAGGGATATTTTGCACACAGTAGTGAAAAGTCATTAGAATATGGGCTTCTCTGGTGGCTCAGTGGTTATGAATCCACCTGCCAATGCTGGGGACACGGGTTCAAGCCCTGGTCCGGGAAGATCCCACATGCCGCGGAGCAACTAAGCCCGTGCGCCACAACTACTGAGCCTGTGCTCTAGAGCTCAGGAGTCACAACTACTGAAGCCCGCACGCCTAGTACCTCTGCTCCGCAACAAAAGAAGCCACTGCAATGAGAAGCCTGCACACTGCAATGAAGAGTAGCCCCCGCTCGCCACAACTAGAGAAAGCTCACGTGCAGCAACAAAGACCCAACACAGCCAAAAATAATAAATAAATTTATGGGAAAAAAAAAGTCATTAGAATCTGTATTTAGTATTCAAACCAAAAATACCTTTTTGAATGAATGAATGCTTCTTTGAAGGTAAAACTGTTGCATTTATAATGTAATATGAATGCACATTTCAGGCTGTTTAAGCAGGTTTTCCCCTACCCTGGGACAAAAGATTCATTTTTTTTCTTCAAAGAGACTTGTGGATACTCAACCATTTCATTAGAAACTGACAATTTTGTATTTAAATTTTATATATGCCAGACTGTAGCTATTGATACTAGTATGAACATTAACAGCAGGCTATGATAGTCTATCAAAGGTTCAGGGCAAGGTACCATGATTTAAAGGTTAGGAACAAACTTTATAAAAACTTGTAATTTCATCTCAGTCCTTGGTTAACATCTCTGCATTTGTTCCGGATTCAAGAAACGGTTTTTTTCCTTTATTTTTTAAAAAATATTCCCAAATAGCACTATCTATTCAGTTGTCTACTTCTTTAAGGATAGATCTCCACCCCTCTGCACATCCCACCCCCAGACCCCAGAGTAAGACTCATCTATCTTTAGTTACTGTATTAAAGTTAATATCACACTAGTCACTGGGGCTTCCGCCCTCATGTGTGTGGGTATTTCTCTGTGTGTGTGAGACAGACTTGCTCAGGCCCACTTTTTGTATCATCTGGCATTCAGTTTTCCTGCTTTTCCAGCTAGGCTGTGTTCCCTCTTGCCTGTCACTCATAAGAAGGATGTGGCTTCCTGTGTTGATTGCATGAATAGGCCAGTTCTTCACCCTTCCCTGTCCTCTGTCCAATTATTTTGCTGTGCCTTCCTCCTAGGGGCAGGGTGCAATTCCCCACCTGTAGGCATGGCCATACAACTTACTTTGACCACTTACTTTAGCAGATGTGACACAGCAGAGGCCCAAGTGTCCTGTGCTATTGAGCTTGATTTTCCTGTGTCTCTGTCATCACCATGGGAAGAACATGTTGGCCTGTTAGTTCCAGGAAGAGGATGAGAGACACCCCCAGACAAGTCTAGTCCAGATGCTCCAAACCCCAGGTAACCCACAGACTTCTAAAGAATAGTAAATGATTGTCTGCTTAAGCCACTGAGTGTTAGGATGGTTTGTACACAGGAAAACTTCCATCCTCCCTACTCTGTCATCATCACAGATGACAGCTCTCCTCTTCTCTATTTTATAGGCTTCTTTTCCACCTAACATCACCGTGTCCCAGCACCCGGTGGCAAAAAGTGGGACCCTCTGTGGAACTGGGGAAGTGGAAGAGAAAATAAGGGGAGGAAATAGGGCAAAGGAGAGAAGACTGATACCAACTGCAAGATTTTTATCGGAAAGATGGAAAACTTAATTGTCACCACACTCAGCCTGCTCCTGCCTCCATTCTCCCATCTCCTTTCTCTCCCCCAGCCCTAATTTCCTACCCTTAATAAACAATGTTCCCACAATCAATCTTCACGATAAGGCTGAAGTTATATTACAATACTGCTAATATTTATTGAATACCAACTGTATATATTAAGCACTGAGTTAAGTGCTTTACTTGGACTGTATCTTTTAAACCTCATTGTGATGCTGTAAGATAGATAATGTGATCTACATTTTACTCCTGAAGAAGCTTAAGAGACACTGAGACCCACAGCTAGTAAGGGGTGGAGCTGAGGGTCTAATCCAATCAGTCTGATGCCACAGCCCAGGCTCTTTACCCCCACACCACACGGCCTCCTCTTGTTGAATCCCCTTATCCCCATTTCCCACTGTCATTCTTCTCCCCTCTCTATGGGCAACCATTAATGGATATATTTTTATTTTAATATATTTTATATTACACACTGTGGATCATTGTTTGATATGAATTATTTTTAATTTATGTAAATGGTATTTTATTACCTATATTATTGTTTCCTTTTTCTCACTAAGCATCTTGTTTTTTATACATCCATGTTGCCATGTGTTGACTGCCAAAGCAATCCTGAGAAAAAAGAACAAAGCTGGAGGTATAACCCTTCCAGACTTCAGATTATACTACAAAGCTACAGTAATCAAAATAGTGTGGTACTGACACAAAAACAGATATATAGGTCAATGGAACAGAATACAGAGCCTAGAAATAAACCCACACACCTATGATCAATTAATCTATGACAAAGGAGGCAAGACTATACAATGGAGAAAAAACCCGTCTCTTCAACAAGTGGTGCCGGGAAAGCTGAACAGTGACATGTAAAACAATGAAATTAGAGAATTCCCTCATGCCATATATAAAAGTAAACTCAAAATGGTTTAAAAACCCAAATTTAAGACATGACACCATGAAACTCCTAGAAGAGAACATAAGTGAAACACTCTTTGACATAAATCATAGCAATATTTTCTTAGATAAATCTCCCAAGGCAAAATAAATAAAAGCAAAAACTTAAAAATGGGACCTTATCAAACTTAAATGCTTTTGCACAGAAAAGGAAATCATCAACAAAATGAAAAGACAACCTATGAAATGGGAGAAAATATTTGCAAATGATGCAACAAACAAGGGGTTAATATCCAAAGTATACAAACAATTTATACAACTCAATATCAAAAAAACCCAAACAACCCAATCAAAAAACGGGCACAAGAACTAAATAGACATTTTCCCAAAGAACACATACAGATGGGCAACAGGCACATGAAAAGATGCTCAACGTTGCTAGTTATTAGAGAAATGCAAATCAAAACTACAATGAGGTATCACCTCACACCAGTCAGAATGATCATCATCAAAAAAGTCTACAAGTAATAAATGCTGGGGAGGGTGTGGAGAAAAGGGAACCCACTTGCACTGTTGGTGGGAATGTAAATTGGCACAAACACTATGGAAAACAGTATGAAGGCTCCTTAAAAAACTAAAAATAGAGCTACCCTATGATCCAGCAATCCCACTCCTGGGTATGTATCTGGAAAAAATGAAAACTCTAATTTGAAAAGATATATACAATGTTCACAGCTGCACTATTTACAATAACCAAGATAAAGAAACAACCCAAGTGCCCATCAACAGATGAGTGGCTTAAGAAGATGTGGTATACATATACAATGGAATATCACTCAGCCATTAAAACAATGAAATGTTGCCATTTGCAGCAACATGGATGGACCTAGAGAATATTATGCTTAGTGAATTAAGTTAGACAGAGAAAGACAAATACTATATATCACTTACATGTGTAATCTAAAAAATAATACAAATGAATGTATATACAAAATAAAAACAGACTCACAGCCATAGAAAACAAGCTTATGGTTACCAAAGAGGAGAGGTGCGGGGAAGGACAAATTCGGAGAACAGGATTAACAGATAAAACTATTATACATGAAATAGATTAAAAAAACCCAAGGATTTACTGTATAGCACAGGGAATTATACCCAATATCTTGTAATAACCTACAATATAATCTGCAAAACTACTGAGTCACTATGCTGTACACCTGAAACTAACACAATATTGTAAATGAACTATACTTCAATAAAAAAAGATCCATCCATCCATGTTGCCCTGTGTTGATTTAATTTTTTGTCTCTGACCTGCTACAGAATAGTCTATGGTTTCCACTCACCCCAAATGATTTATCCACTCCTCCATAATGAAGATCCAGATTTTTTCCAACTCTTCACCACAAATGATACTTCAGTGAGCATCCTCAAATGCTATCCCTCACGGTGCTAGCAAGAAATTCCTGGACATAAATCCAGGAGCAGAACTGGTAGATCATAGGGTATGTTTAGCAACTGGAATAGACTGCTCTCCAGAATGGCTGCTCTAGTTCACACTCCTACTAGCAGTGCAGAGGGAGATCCCTGCTTGTTATCCTGTCTAAATTCTGCCAACCTAAAAGGTGTAAATTTACAACTCATTGCTGTTCTAATTTATATTTCTCAATTAACGATTTGGGACATTTCTTCATATACTAGTTCTTTCTGTTTCCTTTCCTACAAATTGCCTGTTCATAATCTTTGCTCATTTTGCAATTGATTTTGAGTTTTTTTCTTATTAATTTCGAGGAATTCCTTGCTTATTCTAGTTACTTGCTATTTTGTAACATTCCAAATAACTTCTCTAAATCTGTCACCTGGTCTTTGTCCTTGCTGTCCTTCATGAACAGAAGTCGTATTTTGATGTAATTCAATTAATTTTTTTTTTGCCTTATGGTCTGTGCCTTTGAAGTTTTGTTGAAAAAAATCCCATCCCATCTCTGGTTCTCAAAGATTTTTATTTTGTATTTTTGTCTATTGACTTTATGGGCTTACATTTCTATTGCCTTTTGTAAAAAAAAATCCAATTGCTTAAATAACCTTATTCTTCTAACATTATGAGTGAAACAAGCTTTGGAGGGCAAATCCAAGAAATTGACTGTTGCTGACATCCATTGCTTCTATGAAAAGTATGTGATCTGAGTTCCAAAACACCAAGCTGGAAGTAAACTTTTGGAATAGATCCTATTTATGCACTGAGGGGTGCCAGGATATTTATGAAAAGCAACTCTAAGGTAACAATACTGCTCTGGCCATGGTTGTTGGCCTCAGTACCATAACATTATAACTGTAGTGTTAATCTGATTATAAATGACCCTGAGCAGTGCTGCTTAAAGCACTGCCCTCAAATCAACTGCATCACATTTACTTAAATGTACTTATTAAAAATACAGATTTCAGTGTCAAAACCCATAGAATGTACAACACAAAGAGTGAGCCCTAACATAAACTATGGAGTTTGGTTGATAATAATGTGTCAATGTTGGTTCATTAATTGTAATAAAAGAGCCACATTGATGTGGGATGTTGATGGTGGGGAGGCTATGTATATGGGGAAAGCGGTGTGTGGGAACTCAGATTTTTGCTTGATTTTGCTGTAATCCTTAAACTGCTTTTAAAAAAAAAATTATTAATTAAAAAAGAAGACTCCTTAGAGCTGTTCCTTAGAACTACTAAAGCCATAATTTCATTTTTCATTAGCATCCCAGGTAAATATTATTCTCATAGAAGTTTGATAGCTACTACCTGAAATGTATCTTTTAATAATAATAATAAAAAGGTTTGTTACCTGGTGGGTGTGAATTAGCTGGTGAGGGAAGGGATCAGTTTAGAGTGTACCAGGAGAGAGAGCCAGAGATAAATGGGTTTTGAATAATGAGGGAGGAGTCCTCCCAGTTTATTTTAGCTTCTAATAAAGATTTTATTACTTATGTTTGTTTGACATATGGATTTTATTTGCCATGTATATGGTAAGGAAAATAAAGATGTGTTCTGACCAAAACACAGGCACATACTAGCCTAGTAGCACTAAACTTTTATCACCCTATGTAAGAACTGAAGTGATTGTATTCCCCTACATTCAGGGGATTCTTGTCTTTACTGCTTTTTCTGCGTGCGTGGACTCCCTTCCCTCTATCACTTCTGAAGGACACTTCTCACAGACATTTTTAAGGCCTTGAGTTTGGCTCTCATCTGTCCAGCAGTGCACTGAAGGAATTTTCCGCCAGGTTGAAATTGGGTAACATTGTAATGAGTGAGTCTTATTTCTATCAGGGGATCATGGGGTCTCCTTGGTGACTGTCACTGAATTTACAGACCTGGCTATATGGTTTGAGCTCTTTGAGTAGTAAATATAATGGAATACCTCCTCCCCCATCCCACCCCTGATCATCCTCAGATACGAGTACATGCAGGAAGATTACAAAAAACAAAGCAAAATTTCCCACAAAACCTCCAACCAACCAACCCTCACCAGTCGTATTGAAAATATTTGTAAAATTACCAGATGAAAAACGTCATATTTAAACATGTGGAGGGAACAATTTCTAGATCTTAATGAGGTCCCCATTATGATGCAGAGTTGCTAAGAACAAAGGGAGACCATGGTGCAGTGGTTAGGGTGTGGGCTCTGTACCGCATGAACCATGGCATACCAACAAGCTCTATATATGTGTTTGTCAAGTAAAATCAAAGCTCTCAAAATAAAAACAGTTTTCATAGGTGTCAGACATTGTGACAGTTTACATACACTATCTCATTTTCACAAAATGAGGCAGGTTCTATTAACGTCCTTACAGATGAGCACACTGAGGCTTAGAGAGGTTTGCCCGAGTTCACAGAGACAGCAGCTGCCACAAATCGATTTCCCAGGGCTGGCAGAAAGCTCTGCTTCCAAAAATAACAGCAACTGAACTGTATCAGAGATGATTATTTAGCCTATTACAGAATGAAACTTGACTATTTTCATGGGTTACCTACTGATTTCTAATTATAAAAATTCAAACTGATGAGATGATCTTTATTTCCCCTCTCTGTGGCTTAGCTTTCTCATCTGTAAAACGAGGGCACTGGGTGAAGACATTGGTCCTCAGCCCTGGCTGTACATGAGAACCGCCTGAGGAGTTCTCACACCTGGATCCACCTCATGCCAACTGAATTAGAATCTCTGCAGTGGCGGCCAAGCACTGGAATCTATTTTTAAGCTCCCCGGCTGACTGTAAAGAGCCAAGTGATTTCTGGCTCTACAAGTCCTCACTCTGTGATTATATTTCAACATTTCTTTAGCTTGACCCTGTCCCCCACCACACCCCAGTACAGATGAGAGGAGACAGTTGGCCATTCACCCAACATCTGAAGAGTTATTAAGCCCACCACTAAGACTTCTTTTCAGTTGGATTAAAAAAAAAAAGAAAGAAAAAACAAAAAACCAAACAGTCACCCATGCTTTTAGAGGATTTTCCTGAAAAAGAAACTTCAAGACAGTGTCATCTGGTAATCTGCTACCATGTACTGATCTACATAGCATCTTTGAACCCCCTTTACCAAGGTCAGGAAAGGGTTTTCTTATTTTTTCTTTTTTAAATGGGTGAACTGGAAACAAAGCTCCCAGAGCCCAGACAATTGCACTTCTCCTGTCTGGACAGAGAACGTCTGGTTCATTTTGTTTGTTGGCATTGGCACCAAAAGGCCAGCCCCTGGTGAGAAGCTATCAGGTGAGCAGATGGAATTTGCTCATGTGACTTCTTCTGGGCTTGTCACCTTCTCTGGGACAAGGGACAGTGTTTTAGACTTTCTTTGGAGAAGCTGCCCCTTGTAAGGGCTCCGGATCGGAGCCCTCCTTTCAGTGAGCACTGCAGCTTCACCCACTGCCGCGAGGGGCTGTGTCCGGCTTCTCTCCAGCAACCGGCCTGCCTAGTGGTTCTGTCAGAACATGTGTTGGGGTGGCTGACACTAACACCACAACTGCGTTTCTCCCTGGTTGAATTCTGCCCTTCAGATCTCTTGACAACATCGTCACTCTCGCTCTTGTGGGCTTGACAGCGCACTGACTTGCAGACAGCATCGCGTGGCAGTTGTCAGAATTCACATTTCGTCTCCTGGTTATTCCAGACACATCATCAAAGGTGACGTGGTGAAGTTAAGTTAGGGAGATGATATCTACTCAGGCCAAACCGATTTTTCCCCACCCAATCTGAGGCTGAGATTACGTGTGCAGCAAAGCAGGAAGCAAAAGTCAGTGAAATGCATAAATACAGCACTTGCGGAGGATCAGCTGGCTGGCTGACTGGAAAGACATTGTTCAAGGGTGATAACAGTGGCGGTACAATGGACTTTTCCCCAAAACGGTTTCTGGAGTTTAGATTTTCAATAGGCTGCTCTAAAACGAATGCTTTAGCAATAAGTGAGAACTCCCCACCTCTCTATTCTGACTTGTCCCTGTCCACAACATATCTATTGCATTTTTTTCATTTCTTCACAGTTGTGTTCTCCTTTGTTTATTTAATACTAACAGACTCACTGATGTTTTTCTACAAGCTGATTTTTTTAAAGCCTCTCAGCAGATGAAACCTTGCGTGTCAAATTGTCCTTGGGAAGCAGTCTCTGCTTATTATAGCATCATCGTTCACTGGTGCTGGAGTGAGGCAGCTGTCAGCGACGGCATGCACTCACAGAGGTGGTACCAACAAAGTGACCTGGTGAAGCCATGTCTACGAGGACGGGACTGGAACTCAGAAATATAACCTAGTGCCTATAACACTACATGTTCTCCCCAAAGAGACTGAGGGCAAACCTTGCCCCAATCATTCTGGAACTCTCAGTGTTTATCACGAGGCTTGGCACACACGAGGTGTGGAGGAAATGTTTGATGAGCTGACTGCTGTGGTTTTGCCCATTGCTTGGCACACAGCAAGCACAGAGTACATTTTTGTGCCTGTTGAAATAAGGCCTAAAGAGGTACACTGATTTGCTGAGTGGCAGAGTTACAGTATATTGTTCCAACATGCCGTTCTCTGATTCTTTAAAAATATGTATCTATGTGTAACATGCAGGCAAATTTATTTCCTTTGCAATCCATGAAGTAAGAGACAAACTGCTTCGTGTGCAGGGAACATGTTAAATGGGACATTTACTTACACCATTCTTTCATGGAATTGATTCAATAAAAGTAACAATAACAAGTGCTTAAATTTATTAAGCATTTACTATGTGCTGAGAACTATAATACTGGATATAACAGATAAAAAAGACATAGTCCTTGCTCTCAAGAAACTTAGAGTAAAAAATGTAATTTGCGGGGTTTTTTTGGCGGGGGGGTGGTCATATTTTGTAAAGCACTAATAGAACACCTATTTCTGCAAGTAATCTCAACATTTATTTATCTCAGCAGTATCCACTTGGCACTGTGTCCTTACCTCCCCTACCAGACGTTAAAAACAGAAGATGTGATACACACACACTCACACACAACGGAATACTACTCAATGATAAAAAAGAACGAAATTTTGCCATTTGCAGCAACATGGATGGACTTGAAGGGCATTATGCTAATAATAATAAGTCAGAGAAATGTCAGACAGAGAAAGACAAATACTGTATGATGTCACTTATATGTAGAATCTGAAAAATACAACAAACTAGTGAAAATAACAAAAAAGCAGACATATGTAGAGAACTAGTGGTTACCATCAGAGAGAGGGAGGGGGGAGGGGAAATGTAAGACTGGGGGACTGGAAGGTACAAACTGTTAAGTATAAAATAGGCTACAAGGATATACTGTACAACACGGAGAACATAGCCAATATTTTATAATAACTATAAATGGAGTATAACCTTTAAAACTTGTGAATCACTGCATTGTATATCTTTATATAATATTGTACAGCAACTATATTTCAATAAAAAAATCAGAACCCCCCCAAAAAAAACCCAGCTGTTTCTCCTTTGCCAGGGGCAAGTGAAGTGACAAGTTACATTTTCAGTGTGTTCTTCGACCTCACAATGGAATCAGTGAGCATGCAGCAAGAATGTAAACATCACTTGCCAAAAAATTTCATGTACACTAAAAAAACAAGTCTGAGTAGGGACACTGAGCCCCAAGGAGATTTAACTAGAATGAAAGTCAAGAACACTAATGTTTCATTTGGTACCTGTGCTTCTCCAGATAGAGGATGTGGAAAAACACCAGAGACTCCAGCATGAATAAGAGGAAAGCTAGAGGGGTTCCTTGTTAGGAAACTAACTAGATAAACAGGAAGCAACTAAACTACTGGAGAATATTTATGGGGGAGAAAAAATTTTCAGAGGTATATTTGTGGCCTAGAAGTGTAAATATGTAGATAAGAATACTAGAGATAAGAGATGTCATGAACTGAGATGGGGAAGACCGTGGGGGAAGGAGGCTTTGTGGGAAAGATAAGGAGCTCAGTTTGGGAAAGTTTGTTAAGTTTGAGAAGCTAATTTAGATATTAAAAAAGGGTGTCAAGTAGGCAGTTGGGTATATGAGACCAGAGTTCATTGGAGAGGTGGGAGGTGGATTAAATTTGGGAGTCATTAGGGTACAGCAGTCATTTAAAGTCACGGGAATAAGGACACAGACCTACTAGAGAGTGGACTTGAGGACGTGGGGAGGGCGAATGGTAAGCTGTGACAAAGTGAGAGAGTGGCATGACATATATACACTACCAAATGTAAAATAGACAGCTAGTGGGAAGCAGCCGCATAGCACAGGGAGATCAGCTCGGTGCTTTGTGACCACCTAGAGGGGTGAGATAGGAGGGTGGGAGGGAGGGAGACGCAAGAGGGAGGAGATATGGGAACGTATGTGTGACTGATTCACTTTGTTGTAAAGCGGAAACTAGCACACCATTGTAAAGCAATTATACTCCAATGAAGATGTTAAAAATAAATAAATAAAGTCATAGCAGAGTTGAGATAACCTGGGATATGAACATAGATAGAGTGGAGAGATAGTGAGGAATCAGCAAAGGAGACTTGAGCTCAAAGAGCCCCACAGAGGCAAGAGGAAATCTAGGCAAGGTCAGCTACTGGAAGCCAGCTAAAGACAGACCTTCAGATGGGGCCAGCAGTCAGTTGTGAAAGGTTGCTGATAAGTCAATACAAGGATTGATAATCGACCATGAAATTTAACAATTAGGAGACTGGGGGTGACCTTCATAAGACAGTGTCTGTGAAGTGCTGGGGGTGAGAACTTGAATGGAGTGAGCTTATAAAAGAGTGAGAGGAGAGGAATTAGAAGCTCCAAGTATATAAAACAACTCTAAGAGCACTAAGGTCTGCTCCAACTGAGACTGACGTGAGCCCTTCTGAAAAAGTGTCAAGATGTATGCCATTTTTTAGAGGTACACTCTGAGATGCTTTGATGACCAAGGGGGCTTTGTTCAAATCCCAGTGGGAAACAGACAATTCACTATGGCCTTATTAAAGCTTTAATTCAAAGCACTTGAAGATACTTTCTTTCCTACGCTTCCTGATCTTACCTCACTAGGTTTTTATAAAGTTAGAGTCAAGTAAGAGGATGAGTTTTAAATCAAGGCTTTCCCCCATTCTCAAGTGTATTAAACTTTTGATTGAATAATATTATCTAAAAGCTACCAAATGAAAATAAGACTATACTCTTACTTGCACAGGGCTGACTACTCAAGTGGAAAGCATTAGAATCAGCATCCATAAAGAATTGATTACATCATGTTGTGTTATTACACAACAAAAAGAACTTGAAATTTCAAGTAAAATGATTTGTGTTTGAGTCCTGGATCCATTCCTTCCTAGCTGTGAAAATTTACACAAAATATTTAACTTTCATGGGCCTCGGGTTTTGACGTGTAAAACTAGGATGATGGGGATGATGGTAACTACTTCACAGGATTATTCCAAAGACCAATTAAATGTCATATGGGGGAAATGATTAGCAATAAGCCTGTATCAATATCACTGATTATAAATTGCTTCTACATCTATGCTTTTGGTGGATTCTCCCAACCCTACAGAGGAGGCAGAGCTGGGTATTATCGTTCCCATTTTTTTTTTTTTTTTTTTTTTTAATTTTTTTTTTTTTTTTTTTTGGCTTTT
>NW_020174426.1:715029-732364 GCF_003031525.2 Neophocaena asiaeorientalis asiaeorientalis
TTTTTTTTTTTTTTTTTTTTTTTAATATTTATTTATTTATTTTTGGCTGTGTTGGGTCTTCGTTTCTGTGCGAGGGCTTTCTCTAGTTGCGGAAAGCGGGGGCCTCTCTTCATCGCGTTGCGCGGGCCTCTCACTATCGCGGCCTCTCTTGTTGTGGAGCACAGGCTCCAGGTGCGCAGGCTCAGTAGTTGTGGCTCACGAGCCTAGTTCCTCCGCAACATGTGGGATCTTCCCAGATCAGGGCTCAAACCCGTGTCCCCTGCATTGGCAGGCAGATTCTCAACCACTGCACCACCAGGGAAGCCCTCGTTCCCATTTTAAAGAAAGTGAAGCTGAGGCTCTGAGATGTTAAGAGACTTGTTCAAAGTCACATGACTAATCAGTGCCAGAGTTGAGGCCAGAAGAAAAGTTTGTGTCTGTGATCTGGGGCCTTGTTCACTGTCCAGGTGTCCACATGGACATCACATAGTATGGGAATCTAGTGGGGCAAGGAGCCTCCTCTGCATGGGACAGAGTTTCTAAATCTGACTCATTCTCCTCTTGGTGGTGTGCACGAGTGGGGCTGTGACAGCAGGTTCAGTAGGGAGGTACACGGCTGAGGGAGAAACACCTAGGCATCCTGGACCTCCCTCCCCTTGACGTTTATCCTTCCCTTCTCCTAGTCACCCCTGCAGTGCTAACAAGTCCCTAAAAGAGCCTTTAGTGTATTCATTGCTCTGAGGGTAGAAGCTATTACGACTCTCAGAACATCCTTAAAGGACGCCTCTGAAGGTGTCCCTTGAATTGGAATATTTTACAGCTGGAAGAAACCTCAGATGCCATTTAGGTGAGTCTGCATTTTACAGAGAAGGAAGATGAATTCCGGGACTATTAAGATATGAATGCAAGGCTCCTCGGGTCACATCACACCAGCTCTGGGCAGTGCACACTCTTTCCACAGACCACACTGCCGCCCTCAATGAGGCTGTGGCACGGCATGGTACCTTAACTCAAAATCTTGAAGCATTTCTCAATTAGTTATTTAAGTAAAATGAATTTATTCTAACTCCCCCTATTACAGCATTTAAGAGCTTAAACCACTTAATAAATAAGTGGCAGCTGGAGTCACCTCTTGATGGATAATCATGCTTTCTCATTTGAAGTTAAAGTGCTAGAAGACAAAGTGACTTTAAAACTGCTCAGGAGAGGCCCCAATTATCTGATAAGCAATTCCAAAGACCATACACATAAACGCAGAAACAGACCTCTTTATGAATGGTGTCTGACAAGGAAAGAGGTATTTGTGGCATAGGAGCTCTTGGAAATGTAATTATTTATCCTTTCACAATTAATGAAAGAAACTGAAAATGAAGCTTTCATTTCAAATCCTTTTTATCTGGATGAAACTTTAATTTTACATAATGAAATTGACTTCACAGTTCAGTGTGTTAAAATATGCACTTAAGCAGCATATCAAGGTTAAATGCCGACTGTTGTCGGCTCATTTAGAAATCATGCTGCCCAACGCCCAAAACAAGAGTGAACACCTGTCTGTCTGCTACTAGCCCCAGATCCAGGGACAGCACACAGCCTGCAGGGCTGGCTCCCCAAATGCAGGGGATGCAGTTGAGCTTTCTCGCATATGCCGACTCCCGTATAAAGTTAGTTGGATATTTAGAGTTTTCACTCCTCTTTGTTTTTCAGTGGAGCTGTTTTTTGTTTGTTTTTTTGTTTGTCAGAGCGCCATAGATGATTAACTTTCTCTCTTATAGAAGTCTGCCCTAAGACAACACTTGCATCATCAAAGTTGTTGCTTTCAGTTTGGTGAAACAATGTTAAAACTCCTTTATTCAGATTTTGCCATTTCACAATTTATGATAAATTTCAGCTTAGATCTCTTTCAAATTATATTTACACTCTTGGAAAAGGAGGACCTTATGAAATGCTGTGGGAGGTGTGGTATGGGAACATGAAAATGGGATCGAGGTGAATTCATTGGACATTTATCTTAAGAGACAGAGGTGGAGATGTTCATCTGTGGATCTCCCCGTTTTCCCTTTGAATAGCACCTTTGTGACAGTTAATTTATGGCTCTGGAGCATCCTATGGAGCACCTTTCACCCTAAGACTCTGTAAGTGGAGTAAAGGCAACAATTAGAGCTGCATTCCCTTCCCTTCTCTGATATAGGCTGTAACAGTGATTCTTGTTTTGACCATTGGGGTGGTTGCTGGGAAAGACTTATGGATCTAAGCAATATCTTATTGTACTGAACTCATTTGGTGGCTTTTCTAGATATACAGGGCAATTGTATTATTAGATTACAAAAGCCACATTAAGGAGAAATGATAATGAGACCTTTCAGGACAAACTTCTTCGAACTGGGGGCATATGCCACATTTGCAGGTTTATTCTTTCTATAATGGTCCTGCTACTTGTTATAAGATGTAGGTTGTTAGGATGATTGCCAGGCCATAAAACTGGAAGACTGTAAAAGATACTACAGTGTGTGTGGTGATATAACCTATATCATAACCTATTTCCTCTTCTGTGTCAAAGCTTGAGTTATGGTATTATCTGCTTCCATGATACCAGAAGGCATCACGTAGTTTATAAAATCTTCCAAAATTCCATGAGCTAGATTTGCCTCTTGTTTCACTGCATTGCCCTGGAACCCAAAGGAGGCCTTAACTATCAAAGGACATCACGTTAGTTTTATCAGTAAAAAAAAAAAATTGATAGTGAAAAACAATGTTTCAATAAGGGAAAATTTATATTAACGTAGCCATGCAAAGTACCTATATAAAACCAACTTCATAATTACAACTTATTCTTACAGATCCTCAGGGAAGTGAAATCTGAGAGAAGGTAACAATGATGTATTTAGTTTTGGTTACTGCATGCACTTCAAAGCCATTAAACTACTGGTTAGTGAAACTATGTTCATACACAAACATAAAAACAAACCACTGATTGGTTTTCCCTCAAACAACCTAAGTTTTTGCAAGTTTTAACAATGAACAAGTGTTTAAATAATAACAAACAATAACGGCTACTCTCTACAACAACTGTAAATCTACCGTTTCTCAGAAACATGCAGGTTTAATTACATTTTATACAAGGCTTAGAAAACCTTGCTCTGATTTTTACAAGACCCTATTGTTTACGGATCAGAACTGCCCGGGTAACAGAACTGTTGATACATTCTCAGAGTTCCAGGAAAAGGAATTTCAATTGTGAAATAAAAATGTGGTAGAATTGAAATGTTTCATCAATATGGCCTGGTGTTCTCTGCTGCTTTATTATATCTATCTGATTTGATACAGAAGAACTGCTACTGATTTTAGTCCTTTAGAACCAGATGGAAGAAACTCTAGAATACATCCAAATATGATACGTTCAAATGGAGAAGATGATGAACACAGAAAAAATTATTCACAGATAGTCCCTAAACCTTATATTGGCCTATTTTAATCTTCTTTCCCATTAATGCTTTTACAAGGTGTTTCCAATATATCATTGAGTAGAAAATGATGCTTTCTTTAATAAAGACCTAGACAGAAGGGATCAGACATCCACATTTAACTGAATCAACTGGTAGAAAAGACCCATCTTGGAAACTGTTGATTATTTTTCTATAATCCTGCCTGTTCCATCCTGAAGTATGAATTCAGGAGAATTCTCAGTTATATGTGTGATTGTGAGTTAGAATTCTCAGTGGCCAAGTGAAAACATTCCTGGCTTTGTTATTTTTTTCTTCTGAATTTTCTTCTTCTTTTATGTGGTCAAAGGATATCTGGAAAGTTAAAGGTTCTCAATATAACTTTGAATTGTACAGTGAATAAATAGAATTCTGGGTGGTGGTGAGAATCAAGCATTTGCAGAACAAAGTAGTTTTCTTTAATTCATTCTCTAGGGAAAGGTAATTTATTCTAATATTGAGCTATCTCTACTATTAAATTTGAAGTGAAGTTAACAGGACAGAGACCGGTCTGTGTACATCCAACAAGACACAAAGACAATAGCCAAGGGCACCAAATTAATGAGTGCATGTGAAAGCACTTTAAACCTGCAACATGCTTTATAAGTGTAATCAGCATCTAGAAAAGGCAACTCAGAGGGAGGTAGTCATGTTTTTAGGAAGTTCAGCACTATTCCCCTATGAAAGGATTATTTTTGTGTTTAAAATATTTTTGATAGACCCAAGTAAACTAATATGTATTCTGTCTATAAATCAGAGGAATAAAGGGCTTGCGGGTGACTGCTCCTCTCCCGGACTTCTCTATTCATCTCTTTATAGTTCACGGCTTATGAGCATAAATTGTGATGTTCTAAGTATAAAGCTTGCTACACTATCATTACATGTGACATTCACGTAGATACTAATGTATGCTTATATTTGAGGCATATTGAGGCAGTGCAGAGTTTTTCAAGTAAATACTACTTGAAATAAACTAAATTTCATAATTCAAAGATGGATTTAGTTCTTAATTAGGAATAAAAGCTAGAAGAAGGAGCCACTCAGTTGAAGGTGCTGATACAAGTCCAAAGTATTAAAGATAACATAAAGACAAAACAATTTAATGAACCTAAGGCTTTAACAAAACAGAGACAGTAAAATTCTATCCCAAGAAATTGGTTTAGAAATGTGGAAAGAAAATTAAAAGATTTATCTTGAATAATGACTTGCTAGCTCTTACTGGCACACTAGACTATTCATGTGTCATTCACTAGTCAATGTCCTATTTTCTATCCTAGTTTGTGTGTGTGTTACAGAAGGCATTTTCTTTTTGAAGAGAAATTTGAGGACTTTTGATTACCCAGATAACACATTTTAAAATTCAGCTAATTAGGTAAACACTGAAATATCTAACTGTAACTATTTGTGGTCAGTATCTCTACCTCTTTCTGAGAGGTTGAGTCTGAATTCAACTATATTGATGGTGAGCAGTTTAACAAAGACGCTTATAGATGATTCTCAAAGCCTCCCCAGGCATTTATTTCAAGCTGGAAAATAGCTGAATACGTGGCGAGAAAGCACTTGCTGTTTGGCCAAGTAGGGCCTCCCCACACCCACCCCCCAAAAAAGTTGTTGTTTCATAGCCATGGACTCAGAGAGCCTCAGAAAGGTAAACATAAAAATACACTATTTTAATTGTGTAAATGTCTTGAGTCTGGGAAAAGTCTGTGAACTAGACACCATTAAAAGATGCAGTATCTGCTAGTACCAAACTCCCAATCCATCTTCCCCCAACCCTCCTCCCCCTTGGCAAACAAGGTCCTACTGTATAGCACAGGGAACTATATTCAACATCCCGCAATAAACCATAACGGAAAAGAATATGAAAAAGAATGCAGATATATGTATAACTGAATCACTTTGCTGTACAGCAGAAATTAACACAACACTGTAAATCAACTATACTTCAACTTTTTAAAATGCAGCAAATTAGACCCAGAGGGGATGCACTGCTACCAGACGGGAAAGAATGCAGAGTGTCATTTTTTGTGTTTGAGGTGTCCAGGTAAGAGCTCCCCAAAGCAATCTTACCTTTGTTTTCTGCCTTCAGTTCCTCTGCCATCAAGCTGTCTTGTCGGTTACCAAGCACGAATGCCAGAAACGAGAGGATGAGGGCATCCAAAATCCCAATGATAGCCAGGATGTAAGCCCAGCGGACTGAACAAGCCCCAAGAGTGTACTTGTCTGTCTTTTCTCCACACATCCGTTTTACTTCATCTGAATCCCAGCCATCAGGGAAAATCATACAGCCAAGCACAAGGCAGGCAGCTTAGAAAGAGAGGAAAAAAAGAGAAAAGGAGTTACATAAATTCCATTTTAGCAAATGTAGCTACTATGTGTCAAATCATTGTCCAAATTCTTGATGTCAAAACCAGCAAATCTTACTGCTGTCCAACCCTGAGTGGTTTTTTCCTGGTTAACTTAATAGCAGCCCAGCACTCTGCAGTGAAAGGGGCTCTGGGAACTCTCTTTTGAGACTGAGCATTATAAGAGAGGTTAAGGTATGCTGATCAATAAGAAAATACTTTAAAAAAAATTGAATTTGAGTGCATTTGTGAGAAGGCTTCCACTGCAAATAGGCCACAGGCAATCCTAACACTGCAAAATGACAATTCAATGCTGGCTCTGAAGAGCTATAACAGCAGACAGATTGGGGATTAGGATAACGTGGAAAATACCAGAGCATATATTGACTTGGAGTCACAGTAAAAAATAGTTTCATATTGTGACTTCCAACATACACACTAAAAAGTTTCTTGAAACTACACTTACCACATGCAATGCACTCTGATATTTTCTAGTCTATTCTCCGTTCTATTTCAGTTTTTAAAAGGCCGAAAATCATGGTAATGCGGTGTGGCACCACAGAGCTCTTATGGAAATTCAGGAATTTAAGGAGAATACTTATGTTCTACTTCCCAAATATCACCATGTGAATCATATGAATACTTTTAAATAAGAATATGTTAATTTGAAGGCTTTTGTTGCTACTCTCTTTACATTTAATCCAATTATTTGAGGGTAAATGATGACAGTGTTAGGTTACATAGAGCATTCTGAATAGGTAGTTCACTCATTAATTCAACAGCTGCTTATCGAGTGTCTCCTATGGAGTACCAGACACAGTTCTTGGTGCCATCAAGGGATACAGTCATCAAGAAAAGAGACATGGTTTATGTTACCGTAGACTTTATGTTCTGTCAGGAAAGGAGGCAAAAAATGAGTAAGCATGCAAATAAAATAATTCTAAGTTGTAATAAGTAATAGGCAAGAAAGAAACAAAGGGCTCAGAGAATAGCGGGTGGGACCTTCTTTAGAGAAAGTGATCAGGTAAGGCCTCTTGAGGGGATGACATTTAAGCTAAGGCCAAAAACAGGCAAAGCACTAGACATGTGAAACAGATGGGAAAGATGTTTCAGGCAAGAGCATGTGCAAAGGCCCCAATGTGGGAAAGAGGCTTGCTGTATTTCAGAAGCTACCAGGAGATTAGTGATGGGGGTGGAGAAAGTGATGGTGTTGATGCTGTGAGGCAGGCAGGGGCTATGCATCCCAGCAGGTCATTGTTTCCAGGGCATGTAACTAAAGATGACTTTGATGGCACAACCCAGTTAGAGTTCTGTGACTATCGGAGGCAAACAATCCCTGAAGCTGGCAGGAGCAAGTCCCACATAATTCTTACCTCACTGCAACTTACTGAACAAGCCAGAAGTAGACTACTATTATCTTACTTTTTAACAGGAGGACAGCTCTACAAGACAGGTCTGGAGGAGACAGATACCAAGAGGGGTGACAGGAAGGAAGACTGCCTGGGAGAACTCTGATTTAGGATTCCTCGTTATTTTACAGGATGATAGTTCAAAACTTTGGGTCACACTTAAGTCCTCTCTTTTCTTTGCCCCACATCACAAATGTTGCCATGCTTCTCTTACCTACCTGTGCAGTATCTCCGCATAGGCACTCCTACTTTAAGCCGTCATTATCTCTCAAAAGGAACCCTAAGTTCCCTCTGCCTTCTGTTCATCCTCACTGTATTTCACATCACACATTACTGCTCACGCTCAAGATGTCTTGCTGGTTCCCACTGGTATTGAAGAACACTCAGACACTCAGCTAGATATTCAAGGATCCACGGTCCAACCCCTACTTAGTTTCCAGTCCTCTTCCCCTTTATACTCTCCACTTCATGTGGGTTGAAATACACATGATCCCCTGTCCATGCACCAAGTTTTTGGATCTCTGTTTTCTCTTTTGCCTGGAGAATTTGCCACTACTGTCCCTAAATACTCTACTCTTTTTTTTTTTGGCGGTACGCGGGCCTCTCACTGTTGTGGCCTCTCCCGTTGCGGAGCACAGGCTCCAGACGCGCAGGCTCAGCGGCCATGGCTCACGGGACCAGCCGCCCCGCGGCATGTGGGATCTTCCCGGACCGGGGCACGAACCCATGTCCCCTGCATCGGCAGGCGGACTCTCAACCACTGCGCCACCAGGGAAGCCCAATACTCTACTCTTAAATATCCTTTAACGTTCAGTCAAAAGCAACATTCTCCACAGAGTGAGCCATCTCAAATTCTCCTTGAACTACATTATTGCCCTTCTCTGAACTCACATAGCTGTTGACTGCACTGATCTTAAAGTTCTTACTGTTGTTGTTTTACATGTGTTACAGTTATTTATTTATAAGCATTATCTCAATTATAGACTATAAGCTTTCTGAGGAAAGAATCATCATATTAAGCTAAGTTAAGTCATATTAAGTCATCATATTTATAGCACCTAAAAGAGTGCTTTGTAGATAGTTGGCAATAAAACACTTTTGAATCAGAAACTGAATGAAACAATCAACAAATTATAGCACCTAGACAGTATACTCTAAAATATAGTTTACAGAAGTCAACATCACAACTAGCAAAGGTCACCAATCTAGTTAAATATGGATTCATACTTCGGTAACATTTAACAGAGGCAATTTTTTTATAACTTGACGACAGATTACAAGTACTTGGGAGATTAGAAAAAAGTGAAGCTGATGATTTGAAAATACTTCAAATTCCCATTCCTTCTGTAGTTTCTAGCATTCAGTACCAACATGCTCTCCAAGGCATTTCTAGTAGTAATCGTCTTTGTATTTTAAAAAACATGTGGTTTCCATGAGTGAAAATTCATTTTATTTGGGAAGACCCAGATTTTTAAATCTAAACCATATTTCAGAAAAATCACCTCTAAGGAAGCTATGTTACATGGAATATCTTCTAAAATATTCTCAATGCTTTTTAACATAATTTTTATTTATGACAAAATTACTTAAAAAGGAAAATCAATTTTTTTTTAATGAATGGGAATCATTTGGAGCATGGTAACATAGTTTTACCTAAACTTAATAGATATCACCAAGTGACTCAAGTTCAGACAGGTTATTGGACATTATAGGACAATTCCACTGGAATAGGATGTTTGTGGAATGCTGACATCAACAAAGACATCTTTTCTCAAAGTCTTTATGCACTGAGGGTAGACTATCTTAAAAATTTTCATTTCTGGAAACTCTGAATTACATACTGGAATAAAAAAAGCAGAGGCAGAATTCACACTCTGAAGCTAAAACTACAGGAGACTATGAATGGCAATTCATTATTCCCTATCTTCAAAGTATATGATTTCCTTAATCAACTTTCAAATGAAGAATCTGGGAAGATAGAGGATATAATATACCCCATTGTGCTCCATTCTACGCAATGGGTATTTTTGCTGAAAGTAACAAAAATAGAATTTTTGAAGTGCAATTTTTATTTTCAATATGGTCTAAGGGAGTTGGCTGTTCAGAGGAATCTTTTTTTTTTTTTTCTTTTGCAGTACGTGGGCCTTTCACTGTTGTGGCCTCTCCCGTTGCCGAGCACAGGTTCCGGACCCGCAGGCTCAGCGGCCATGGCTCACGGGCCCAACTACTCCGCGGCATGTGGGATCTTCCCCGACCGGGGCACGAACCCATGTCCCCTGCATCGGCAGGCAGACTCTCAACCACTGAGCCACCAGGGAAGCCCCAGAGGAATCTTAAGATAAAACCTGGGCTGATAACAAGGTTGGGTTTTGGCCTCCCAGGGAAAAAGGTTTAGGTCCCCCACTCACAGGTGTACTCCAGGTGTCCTTCAGGCCAGAAGGCACTGGAATTTGTACTGCATTCTCCACCCCCTTCTTGTTGGCTGTCTCTTAAAGTGAAAGATCTGATCTTTTAAAAAAATTCGTCTGTTTTGAAAATCTGAATGGTTCTGTAGTAGGATAATAAAAAATGAAACTCAACTGCACTTAAAAGATTTCAAAACTTTGTAAGTGAAGTCTGTGATTAAAATCCAATTTTTAAATAAATAAATCCTATCTTTTTGAAAGTTGTGCTTCTAGATGGCCACTGCATAACAAATTTTATTTTCTGACAATGTATTATCAAATATACATTTTCTTCTCACCCTATCCGAACTTCCCCAACTTGGCTGTTTTATTTTTGAAAGGCAAAGCCCCCTCCCCAAAGTTATAGTGTATTAAAGATTAATTTAAACCATTAAGATAGTTTAGGCTCTGTTGGTTTCTCAGGAAAGGTATGGTTATTACATTCTGCATTAATGCTTGAATGCTATTATAAATTCTGCTTTCTGGCATCCTATTAACCAGAACCTCACTAACCTGCACGATTTGTAGAGCCGCTAGAAACTAACAGCTGTTTGTAATCCTGACTAAGAAGTACCTGCAAGATGCTAGGCTAATGCCTCAGTCAACAAAGGATGAAATAATATTCCTGTTGGCTTTATAATTATTGCTAATTCTTTACAAATTGATCATCCTGTAAGACGCAGCACCACCACTATACTAAACATTAGCGTATACAAGGCACCAGAACATTTGATTAACTTGGACATGCTATTTCCTGACTGGGAGGGATAGTGGAGAATTAGTTCCAACTGGGCTATTATCCAAAAACGGTTTCTTATTAGAATGTCACCTAGAAAATGACTAAGTTACTTGCAGTTATATATTCCTTCATTTCAGCAGCAGGTTTTCCAGAAGTATATCAGAGAACATTCTTGAATATTAAAGAGAAACAAGAGCTCACAAGCTGGAGGTGAGCAGAGAATAATGATGAAAAGAAACCTATGTCCTTACGGAATGCTGCCATGACATCTTCTAATCTAGAATATACAATCAAGGCACCTTTGTGAGGGCATGACTGTTGACTTCAATTTTAAGCATATTCCAAATGGCTAAGAAGCATTCACATTCTAAAAGGAACCTCTATGTAGAGGCTGCCCACAATGGGTTCTTCTGAAATAGCACACAAACAGCTAGTGGTTCCCTAGAGCCACTAATTGCTCTGGTATTTTTCTTTGCCAAAGAGCTGAATATAACCTCTGTGAAAGAAACAGCCTCAGAAAAATCCACAACTGTTTTTAATTGGGTCTTTCTCCAAAGGGAAATGAAGCAAGAGGAAAAAAGCAATGGCGGGGGCGGGGGGGGGGGGTCTATGATTTGGGTCACTTGGGCCTGCTGACATTGCTGAACCAACTGTCCTAATCAGGACTTTCAACATTGCAAACCTGAGAACGGCTTATTTTTTGGACAGGAAGGGAAGGTCTAAATTCATTCTTTTAAAAGTCTATGCACTGTTGCACAAAAAGCATTATAAACTGCCTCACGTTGCTGAAGCACTCAGAGGGAACGTGGTGAAAAAAATGAACCTGAGTTCACTTTATCAATTATCCAGGCA
Source organism: Neophocaena asiaeorientalis asiaeorientalis (assembly GCF_003031525.2). Classification (NCBI taxonomy): domain Eukaryota; kingdom Metazoa; phylum Chordata; class Mammalia; order Artiodactyla; family Phocoenidae; genus Neophocaena; species Neophocaena asiaeorientalis. Next base: position 726,277 of record NW_020174426.1, read on the forward strand.
TATAGTAATTGAAGAAACTGATGCCAGCAGAGCTGCCAGGCTATGGAGGGGGAACTTTCACAGGAGGATTTTTACTCTAAACACCTGGTTAAGGAGAGACACGAAGCATTCCTACAGTTTCCTCATTAGCACACGGCCAACAAAACTGAACCATAGTATTCATACGTCTGGAAAAGGTACTGAATTTATACCTCAGTTTACCTCTGGAGAACTGAGTTGCTAGACAATCCAGGACAAAGTACTGTGGTTTAGAGTCCAGTGGAGAAAACAAATTGTCTCCTGATCAGTTTTGGTTTTAAACCCAGTATAATTTTATGAGCATTTAACTTGGGGTCATAACACAAAAGATACAGCATCCCTTAGAAAGAGGAGAAAGAGAAAATGTAAATAAACAACGGGCTCTCAAAAGAGGAGAATTAGAAAGTTGTGTGGGATGAGAGAAGCTTCTCTGCACAGACGCTCAGCCCTAATTGCCGGAGTAAAGGGCACCATGCATCCACTTGTGCCTTGTGCTCAATCAGATGTGAAACCCACACCATTGGGTTTAATAGAAAGGGGAGAATCAGGAGCCCACCCACACCTGTACTTAGGAGCTACGTAGTGGAGAAAAAGCTTTTCCGGAATATGAGGAAAAACATTTAACTAAGTACAATGTACCTTGCTAACGTGCCCAAATTTTGAGGGTTACTAGCCAAATATAATTACAGATCAGAATGTAGAACTTAAAAATACAATACAGTTCTGATCTCTAGAATGCTAGTAGATGGCTTTTGATATCTATCTTGGATCCAGTCAGACTCCATGAAATCTTGATATGACATAGTTAATAACAGTACACACCATAATAAAGAGCTAACATTTATTATACGTTCACCATGAGTGGGGCACACTGCGCATACATCATCTCATTTAATTCTCAAATAAAGCTAAGACAAACATGAGAGCACTACTTCCCAGCTTCTCTAGTTTCTAGAAACAGGGATTTTTTCCTGAAATACCCTTCACTCCTCATCCCATTCTTTCTTCCTTCCCACTGAGATGGAGTGAGTCCCCTGAGGAATACCTGGAAGAGAGGTATTCTGCATACCAGCCCAGCCCCTTCCTCTCCTTACCTTAGGAGCAGTTTGCCCACATGAAGAATATACTCCACTCTTCTGTGCTGTACATTTTACACAGGGTGGGCTTGACTTTCCAGTGATGCCCAGAAGTAGGAAGACAAGTATGTTTGATTCTGGGGGTGCAGATTAGGAAGTCCTTTTGGCTGAGAGACCCAGAGTCATTTCTTCAACCTAAGCTTTCTCATCCTAAAGGGTATATTTGGTCTCCATCTGCCAGCTCTTCTCTCTCTTAGTTGGTTCAGAGCTTGGGAGGGTCCCACAGTTCTGGAGGCTAGAAGTCTGAGATCAGAGCACCAGTATGGTGGGTTTGGTGAGCACCCTCTTCTGAGCTGCAGATGGCTGACTTCTCGTTGTATCCTCCCTCACATGGCGGAAAGACAGCTAGCTAGCCCTGCGGCCTCTTCTTATAAGGTCATGAATCCCATTCACGGGGGCTCCGCCCTCAGAACCTAATCACCTCCCAAAGGCCCCAGCTGCTAATACTATCATACTGGGATTAAGGTTTTAACCTGTGAATCTTGGGGAGACATAAACATTCAGTCCACTGCGGAGGGGGAACAGAGGGTTGTCATTCATTGTTTCTCCACCAACCCCAACATTATTTTCTTTTTTATGTATAGGAAAAAAGGAAGCTGAAGCACAGAAACTTCAAATAGCTTGCTCAAGGTCATGCAAAGCCCACAAGTGGTGAAACAGGATTTGAATTCAGGTAGTCTAGCTTTGGAATCTATGCTTTTAACACCACATACACTATTACCCTTTACTTATCAACAATAAGGATGCACATGAAATTACTCTATTATTAGAGTTTAAGATTTCACTCTTTTCTATTTTTTTTTGGCCATGCAGCGCGGCATGTGGGATCTTAGTTTCCTGACCAGGGATTGAACCTGTGCCCCCTGCAGTGGAAGCACAGAGTCTTAACCACTGGGCTGACACGGAAGTCTCGAAATTACTTTAGAATATTTTTATTTTTACTAAGAACACTTACAGAATCTTGAAAGTGCTTGTTGTTTATAATTAGACATTTATTGAGTACGTGAGCTACTACTAAACTGATGCTTAGAAACTGCTAGCTTTTATATATATTTCTTTTGTTTACATCAGTACTTTACCTAATCAGAATTTCACCTGATATGCAGTGCCAAGAACATAAGAGTAATTATAAATTATAAATGTGTGAAATGGGAATTAATGAGATTAATTATAAATAAATATATGTATATTTGGTTTTATACACATTTCCCAAAAAAATCCAACCTTTTTTTTTGGCTTGATATTTTAAGTTGGTTTTTGGCTTGATATTTTAACTTGGCTATGTGTTAGCCAAACATTTTATATGCTCTTAAAAGGTACATATTCCTTTTAAGAGTATACATGTGTATATATGACTATGAATATATTTACCTTATTAATTTACATATGGTTACTTACATATAGAATAAGTTCTACTTCAGGTAAAAATAAAGACATGAGTCAATTCAGTCCTAATAAAGTTTTTGTGAAGATTTACTTCTTTTAAGTAACTTCTTTGAGTTTCTACAGACACATTGTTTTAATGAACATTTCAATAAACGCAAAACCAAACATGCTGGCAGGTCACAAACTTTGAAAAGTGCAGGAGAGCTCTTGACTCAGGCAACATTTTCAAGTGCTAAAATCTATATTGCATTTCAGACACAGGACCTTAATAGAAGAAAATACCATCTTTCTCCACAGCCATATGAACAGTACACCTATCATCGTTCTCCCAGCAAATCTGCTTTAGCCATGGTAACACCCGGAGCAAAGACCAATTATTATCTTGCCAGCATTTTTCCGTGTGGTCCCTTGTGCCAAGCTACTTTATTTGTAAAACAGGGAGCCCTGGTCTAGATGTTTGAGTGGTTATTTACTATTTACTTTATATCATTCATATTTAGGAGTATATTTGTATTCACTTGATGCTCCATAGATACACACATGATGAGAAATAACTGCATCTGTAAAGTAATTCCTGAGCAGACTCAATGTCTTCCTGCTCAGCAGACAGACAGAGGGTGGTATCCTCGCTCTCTGCCCTAACTCAGGGAAAGGAGACATTGGCTGGAGTTTGACAAGGTCAGGAATCTCATGCCAATCCAGCCAGCAGCATCTCATTTCTCTGTAAAAGGGGTAAACTTAGGAGCAACTGAACTCCTTCTCAGTGAGGATGAGGTCTCCCAAACCTGCCAGACTCCCCCGAAACAGAGTGCCCATTTGTACACACTTCCCTGAAACAGAATTTGTCACCAATGTAGCTTTATGGTGGCAAGCTTTTCTTTTACACAGCTTGCCCACGTTTTATTTTATTTTCTTGATGTAACATTTCAATTCTTTAGAAACTTCAAATGGCAAAAATTATTGTTCAAAAACAACATGTGGAAAAACTAAATACTACATACTAAAAATGTCAGAAGTGGAACCAAGCTCAAGCAAGATGGATGCTTCCCCAACCATCCTTTGTAAGGAAGGCTCTTACTTTCAAGGGGGCATTAGATGCACACATGTACACATTATTTACAGACTCCCAGGTTATGTTTTTTCACAGTTTAGCTGATATTTCTTTCTCTCTTTCTTTCCCTCTCTCTTTCCCCTTCTTTCTCCCCCCTTCTCTTTCCTCCCTTCCTTCCTTCCATCTATATCTAATCAATATATCAATATTGATATCAATATCGATATGATACATACAGCTCTCCCTCTGCTTCACTCCTGGTCCCTATACAGCTTAAGAACAGCCACATAACCTATGGAGCGGTGTCATTCTTTGCAGAGAGGGCTTGTAATATCATTCAGGACAAATACGGTCTAGTCTAGGCACTGAATTATTTTTTCATCACGTTGAAAAAGGCGGAACGGCACGTTGGGGCTCTGGATAACAAAATTTTCCAAGCTGACTGTTCCTAATGTCTATTCTGTTCCTCTTTAGTGTCACGTCCTCATTTCCATCCCCTCACCACTTGGATGCTTAAGATCAAGGTTATGCGGACTCTCAGGGTCTGCTTTATTACAGCTAAAACAAAAAACTGCTAAAGAAAAACACAACTGTGGCAAATTGTTTGAGTTCCTTTTTTTTTTTCTTTATTTCTTGCTCCTTGAAAAAACAATTTTTTTTAAAGCCTTCCATTCTCTTTGCTATGCCTTTGAAACAATTTATTCAGATTAGGGAAAATAATCTTGAGATATGTTAGGCTTTAACTAATCTATGGTAAAATCTTCAGTGATTTATGTTTATGGAGAACGCTAATGGTTTAGAACAAAAAACTGTCCCCAGAGAAACCGAATTGGAATTGGCAGTAGGTATCAAAAATGAATAGGAGAAAAATCAGGTCAAGAGAGGGTGAAAGAAGTCAGTGGGTTAAATGTTCTGTCAAAAGATTTTCACGCATCTTTCAACTTCAAATTCTTAAAGTGGTAACCAAAAGTTTATAGATACAACCTTGTCCGGTGTGACATTTGAAGAACAATGCCTGAATCAGAACAATGCCTTCCCTTGACTAAAAGGAAATGCAACCTAGTCTTAACCTGCCAGTGAAATGCCCAGAAGGTGGTTTTGCTTTGAACTCAGATGCTAGAACGGCCGCAGGCAGGGCTGTGGCTAAATCTGAAACCTCAGCAGGGAGCTTGGGCTTTTGCTCTCTGCCCTTGGGGATCATTCCTGCCCTCAGGGTTCTGTACTTTCACCCTTTAACCAAGGCCCCAGGTTCCTGCTTGGGGTTAAAAAAATCTACTGTGATTCATGTGCCACTCTCATAACCAAGGCTGGGGTATGCTGATGGGAATTATAGCACTGTGATGATCTAAAGTATTTTAAAATTTGAGATGATGGCCATGTGAATTACTGATAAACTCTGCTAGTTAGAAACATTTAATAAAGTGATAGGATGGTACACTTGTTCCAACATGTTTCAGTAAAGAATCTGTTTTTCTTGGGCTTCCCTGGTGGCTCAGTGGTTAAGAATCCACCTGCCAATGCAGGGGACACGGGTTCGAGCCCTGGTTGGGGAAGATTCCACATACTGCGGAGCAACTAAGCCCTTGTGCCACAACTACTGAGCCTGCGATCTAGAGCCCACGAGCCTCAGCTACTGAAGCCCGTGCGCCTAGAACCCATGCTCCGCAACAAGAGAAGCCACAACAGTGAGAAGCCCATGTACCGCAATGAAGAGTAGCCCCCGCTCGCGGCAACTACAGAAAAGCCCGTGCATAGCAACGAAGGCCCAATGCAGCCAAAAATTAAAAAAGAAAAAAAAATTTTTTTTTTTTACCACTATCTGAATCCAGAATACCAGTTTCCTGCTTGCCCAGACAGAGAGAGGGATATTAATTCTTGTTAAAGACCAATATATGACCAGGAGCAGAGCTTAAAATTTGTGAATGGAAATTGAGAACAGTCTAGAGCAGCCATGATCTGGGCTTGGGTCCTGGTCCCTATCTTGAGTCAGGCTCCAGGGAATAAAAAGATGAACACACATTCTCCACCCTACAACCCTGCCTGCTCTCCCTCTTCAAGGTACCGTTTGTATTCTTCAAAGAGTAGTCGACTTTCATACATAAAAGAAATATCACTTGGGACAAACTGAGGGCTTGTTGATTCTACAATCAAACACAATCTAGATTAAGCATTTCCTTATCTGTAATGTGTATTAGTTTTCTATAGCTACTGCAACAAATCGCCACAAACTTAGTGACTTAAAATAACACAAAACCTTTTTTTTTTTTTTTACATTCCATATATTTTTGTTAGCATACGGTATTTGTTTTACCCCTACATTACCCCTTTGGTAACCATAAGTGTGTTAGAATTCTAAGTACGTGAGTCTGTTTCTGTTTTGTAAATAAGTTCATTTGTATCACTTTTGTAGATTTCATATACAAGTGATATCATATGATATTTGTCTTTCTCTGACTTATTTCACTTAGTATGATAATTTCTAGGTCCATCCATGTTG
>NW_020174426.1:732465-744917 GCF_003031525.2 Neophocaena asiaeorientalis asiaeorientalis
CATAGCACAGGGAGATCAGCTCGGTGCTTTGTGACCACCTAAAGGGGTGAGATAGGGAGGGTGGGAGGGAGAGGCAAGAGGGAGGAGTTATGGGGATATATGTATATGTATAGCTGATTCACTTTGTATAAAGCAGAATTGTAAAGCAATTACACTCCAATAAAGATATTAAATATACATATATATATATATATAATTCTGTAAATCAGAATTCTGATACAGGTCTCACGAGGCTAAAATCTCATTGTTTGTAGGGCTACATTCCTTTCTGGAGGCTACAGACAAGAATCCATTTCCCTGCCTTTTCCTGCTTCTAGAGACTGCTGGCATTCCTTGGTTCCTGGACCCTTTCCCTCTTTCAAGGTCTTCAATGGTGAGTGGGGTCTTTTCACATCTATCTCTCTGACCCTCTTCTGCCTCTTCTCCTTCCACTTTTAATAATTCATGTGATTAGATTGGGCCCACCCAGATAATCCAGGATAATCTCCCCATCACAAGGTCAGCTGATTAGCAAACTTAATTGCATCTGCAAACTTAATTCCCCATCTCCATGTGACCTAACATATTCACAAGGTTCCAGGCACTAGAGTGTGGACATCTTTGGGGGGCATTATTCTGCCTACCACATGATGTTACACATGGTAGTGTGTCGTTATAATCTTTTTTTAAAAATTGAAGTCTAGTTGGTCTACAATGTTTCAGGTGTACAACAAAGTGATTCAAATACACACACACACACGTGTGTGTATATAAGGGTTGCTTCCATGTCTTGGCTATTGTAAATAATGCTACAATGAAACTGGGGTGTACATATCTTTTCAAATTATGGTTTTCTCCAAATGTATGCCCAGGAGGAGGATTGCTGGATTATATGGTAGCTCTATTTTTAGTTTTTTAAGGAACCTCCATACTCTTCTCCATAGTGGCTGTACTAATTTACATTCCCACCAACAGTGTAGGAGGCTTTCCTTTTCTCCACACCCTCTTCAGCATTTATTGCTTGTAGACTTTTTGATGATGGCCATTCTGACCAGTGTGAGGTTATACCTCATTGTAGTTTTGATTTGCATTTCTCTAATAATTAGCAATTTTGAGCATCTTTTTGTGTGTCTCTTGGCCATCTGTATGTCTTCTCTGGAGAAATGTCTGTTAGGTCTTCTGCCCATTTTTTGATTGGGTTATTTTTTTTGACATTGAGCTATATAAGCTGTTTGTATATTTTGGAAATTAATCCCTTGTTGATAGCATTGTTTGCAAATATTTTCCCCCATTCTGTAGGTTGTCTTTCTGTTATGTTTATGGTTTCCTTTGCTGTGCAAAAGCTTTTAAAGTTTCATTAGGTCCCATTTGTTTATTTTTGCTTTTGCTTACATTACTCTAGGAGATAGAGCCAAAACATACTGCTGCAATTTATTCAAGTGTGCAACACACTTCAAAGAGTGTTCCGCCTATATTTTCCTCTAGGAGTTTTATAGTATATGGCCTTACATTTAGCTCTTTAATCCATTTTGAGTTTATTTTTGTATATGGTGTTTGAGAATGTTCTAATTTTATTTTTTTACATGTAGCTGTCCAGTTTTCCCAGCACCACTTATTGAAGAGACTGTCTTTTCTCATTGTATATTCTTGCCTCCTTTGTCATAGATTAATTGATGATAGGTGCATGGGTTTATTTCTGGGCTTTCTACCCTGTTCCATTGGTCCATGTGTCTGTTTTTGTGCCAGTATCATACTGTTTTGACTATTGTAACTTTGTAGTATAGTCTGAAGTCAGGGCGTGTGATTCCTCCAGCTCCGTTCTTCTTTCTCAAGATTGTTTTGGCTATTCAGGGTCTTTTGTGTTTCCATACGAATTTTAAAATTGTTTTATTTCTATGAAAAATGCCATTGTAATTTGATAGGGATTGCACTGAATCTGTAGATTGCCTTGGGTAGTATAGTCATTTTAACAGTATTGATTCTTCCAATCCAAGAACATGGTATATCTTTCAATCTGTTTGTGTCATCTTCAGTTTCTTTCATCAGCATCTTACAGTTTTCAGAGTACAGGTCTTTTGCCTCCTTAGGTAGGTTTATTCCTAGGTATTTTATTCTCTTTGATGCTATGGTAAATGGGATTGTTTCCTTAATTTATCATTCTGATATTTCATTGTTGGTGTAGAGAAATGCATTTCTGTATATTAATTTTGTATCCTGCAACCTTATCAAATTCATTGATGAGCTCTAGCAGTTTTCTGGTGGCATCTTTAGGATTTTCTATGTATAGTACCATATCACCCGCAAAACAGTGACAGTTTTACTTCTTCCTTTCTAATTTAGATTCCTTTTATTTGTTTTTCTTCTCTGATTGCTGTGGCTAGAACTTCCAAAACTATGTTGAAAGTGGTGAGAGTGGGCATGTTGTTATAATCTAGTTCCTGTCTTCTGATTTGTAGTTACTGTGGTCCACACTGAGAGGCATACAGTTGTAGATCTATTGTAAGGGATGAACCCTGAGCATCTGTGCCACATAAGGCTGGCCTTCCATGGATCTCTGCTGGGTTTTCTGGGCATGACATGGTTCTATCTTGATTTCCTGATTACCTTTATGCTTTCCTGTTGGGACCAACGTTTGACCTTTTTTGAGCCTGCTTTTCTGAAGTCCTGATATTTTTCCTGTCTCCGACGGTATACATTCTTTAGCTTAAGCCCTTAAAGGCAAGCTTGAGTCATGTTTCAAGAGTGTGGATTATCTTGACCAAAGCAAACAATGCTCAGAAAGGCCATGACGTGGGGGCCTTCTTGCTAGGACCAAATCCACTGCTTGGCCATCTCTCTGCCTTGGATATTCAAGCTGGAAGCTTGAATCACACCTAACTTTGGAATCCTTTGGGCTATTTGCTATTCCTCTCAGTGACTCTGTGCAAGCACAGACTTGCTAGTCCCTACTTTCTCCCTTTCAGCACTGGCTCCCTCTTGGGGTCACAGCATACTACTTGGCAGAACTCACCTACACTACAGCCAACAAGGCCATCTCAACAGCTCCAGACCTGTAGAGATGACACCAAAGACTATCTTTTCTCCCTCCTGCCTAAAACTGTGGGTGATCAAGATGAGTACCTCTGATGTCTGCAGAGTGAGAGCTGAATAATAATTTCCCGAAACTTTTGCCATTTGGCACATTTGGAAGTTTGAATAAGAGTGCATATGGATCCTGTCCCCTAACCTCTAGGTACTGATGTATTCGACCTGTGGGCTCAACCTTCACACCTCTAACCCACCTTCACAAAGACAGGCAGTATATTGGGAGGTTCAGATGTAGCTGCATGGAGTTAGTTATGGGTCTAGTGTGTAGCATGAGCTCAGTACCTCAATTCTTACCCATTATTCCCAGGTACTGATCTCTGGACATTAATAATAGTATTATTATTGTTATATAAAGCCAAAGCCATCATTTAGGTTTCTGAGAGTCCAGAATCTCCAGTGAGATGAGTAGTTAGAACCAATGTTGAAGAAAATAAATTTGTCAGGGAAACTGGAGCAAAAACCTGTAGTGCCTTCATTTTCCTAAAATATTTTTAATACTGTAAAAATAACAGCTAACATTATGAAGCACTTGTGTCACACACACTCTTATATGAATCAACTCATTTAAACCTCATTACAACCCGATGAAGTATGTACTATTATTACCCCCATTTTATAGAAGTTGAAACAAGAACAGAGAGCTTAAGTAACTTTGAAAATGTCACAGCTGCCAGGATTGACACCTTGGGCAGTCTGACTGTTGTTCCATCTCTTAACCATTTTATAATTATAGAGTTTAATTTTTACTATTTCAGAAAAATACAGAGCTTTCCTCTAACAACAAAATCAGAATACCACAAAAGATTCACCCAAGAACTGGTGAGACTGATATAGATAATCTGACAAAAGACTGGTCTTTGACTTAATTAAATACAGTCAACAATTAAGGTCAAAGCAGGTTGTTAAAAATGCAAAAATTGGACACATCAACAGATATTTGTATTGCAGTACATGGCTAGAAGCCCATTACTGAGAAACGGTCTTGTGGTGGAACAATTACTAGAGTTCCCATGAACTTTAAGAAATGGACCAACTTATTTTAAAGTGCTGGCATCCTGAGTTGTCAAAATGACATCCCTAGAAATAACTGGCAGCAAAATCTCAGTAAACTGAAATGCAGGAACTTCATCGATTTTTGTTATTGCTGTTGTTGAACTTTAGAGCAATATATTCCCAGTTAAGGGAGTTCTTGTCAACAGCTGATGAGAGCCTTAAGAGGTGCCATTTCTTGTATGGCCAGACATAAAGTGATTTTACATATCCTTGGCAAACAGTTTCTTCAGTCAGGTAACTATTATTTACATCCCAGTTCTGGGGACAACAGGTGATTAAGACACATCTAATTCCTTCTCTCAAGGGACTTCTAATCTAAAAGGGTACCCAGTTTAACTGCTGTAATACGGGAAAAAGGGAGAAACAGGCTACTGAGTGTAACTGAACATATAATCTTAAACCTCCAACCTATGCTTTGAAATCTCAAAATCTGCTGAAAGGGAAAATTTAAGATTTTTAGTCTCAGACCATTATTCTTTCAACCAGATCCAAAAGTTGGAAGAGGACTGGGACAAAGAGGACTGGAAGCTGGAGAACGTAAGTAAAACCGTATGTGTGTGTGAGTGTGTGTGTGTGAGCATGGTTATTTAATTATAATACTATATAAAATAAAGGTACAGATATAACTGTTAAGACTTGGAAGATAACTAGTATCAAAATAGGAATATGCAGTAAAACTTACAATTACTAGGGAGGACAAAAGGGATTAAAAAAATAATAATTCTAGCAAAAGAAATAGGAACTGGGGTATAGTCTCAAGCTGAGGAGGTCGGGGGATGTCTCTGCTATATGACAATACGATTCAAACTCAAGCTCCCTGTATCATCAATAATGTGGTATGTTATTCATCTCTTCTACTGGAAGTACAGTAAATATTAGGACTGGATGTTTCCACAGTGAAAGTTATGTTTCCTTGAAAGAGTCCAAATAGGGAAAATGATTTACCATTCGCATATTTTAGATGAGGATACTTCATATCTTTCCTCAGTGCCAGATCCTAGAACACTGCCTGGAAACCTGAAGTGATGTATGGTTTACATGATCTATAAAGGCTGACAAGAACCTTGCTCTTGGGTCTTTCTTCATGGTGATGGGTGTTTGGTTGTTTCCACCAGCCCTCCAAACTGGCCCTTCGAAGCAAGGGGAAAAGAGTTCTAGGCACTCATACTCCTGCTCTCCCCTCAACATTTCTTTATTTCTGGCACATTCTAGGTCTTTGGCCTCTCTAAGGTCCCTGTAGACTCCTCTCTTAGCATTTTTTGGAATTAAGCACCATTTCATGGTTTTAAATTACTCCTGCTTGCCCTGGTAGTATCAGGGCTAAATATATCCCTCCAAACTTTAATTCTTCTCTTTAAGCATTCTTCTTCCTGCACTGGGGAGGGGGATCACAATGGTTCCTTAAATTCTACAGGAAGTGTTTTCAGTCATGCAGATGCAATCAATAGAGAACTCAACACAGCCTTTATAAGCCAGAATGGAGCCAGTATACAAAAAGATTTTTAAAAAGTACTAGAGAAAATGGAAAAGGCACACAGCTCTGTAACTAAAACTACTCACGGGTCAGAGGGAGAGAAGGAACATTCTTCTTGTGGTCCCAGCAGGACCTCTATCAGGGATGGTTAAATGCTTAAGAGTTCCTTGAAGTTCCAGTTGTCATGGAGCTATTTGTAGACTGGTCTTCCCAGGATATCAGTTGCTTCAATATTACAGATTATTCTTGCATGGTTGGTGGCCAGTACATTTTCGTGGTTTCTAGAGGGTCCCAATTTTGCAGATCCACTTGACCAGGAAGTTTCCATGCCTCAGTATGGGGTGTGTGTGCTTATTTTATTCATTTCAGGCTGATACAATGCTAAATTTGACAGAAGATATTTCTCAGTGAACTGGCTGGTTAGAAACCCTAAGCTTCTGGCTCTTCCCTGACTGAACACTATGTACCCTGGGAAGTGGTGAGCTCTGGAGTGAATTAAGCCTAATGGAGCATGAACTTAGGTCTACATCCATCTGCAGTCAGGCACATTCATTTATTGGGTTGGACATGAAATGGTGCTTTAGATGTGGTTGAGTGATGACGCAACTGCTCCTCTGGCACACCTCGGATGTTGAATGTTTGGTGTCAGATTTAGAATGAAGACCTAAGGCTTCTTTTTGTTGTTTTATCATAATGCCCGGAGGGACCAGGATATTGGTTAGCATCAGACACTAGTCTAGCTGCGCACTGGATCCTGTAGATATCACTCACCCTTCGTACCCTCGCGCCACTGCCGACCCTGCTCCTGCTAGAATCTCACAATTGCAGCTACTCATGCTTCCCCGTTTTGGTTTTTTATTTATTTATTTTTTTAAAGATGTTGCCAAGCATGAGAATTGTGGCTGGGCCACTTAATCTGGAATGATATTGACATCAGCACTGGCCACTGAAATTTCATCACATAGCAAAAACATCACTCATGATGATCTTTCTCCCATCTGAAGGCTAATAAAAGAGGAGGCATTCATGGGGTACTTTATAAGATACGCCCTACCAACCTGAAAATTGACTTCTAGTAGAGAGTTACTACCTACAATTTTCACCACCTTAGTGCAGTAAATTCATACATCCGCAAACAATGGTTCTGGGATGCAATCTTTACTGAACTTGAATTTTGGCTCTGCTTCAACCTAGAGTAAGAGCTACATCATGGATGCCAACTTTCTTGCATATGAGACCTTAATGGTCAAGAAAGTGAGAATGCTGCCCACCTGGCCTAACTTGTCCAGCTGTAACAATGTCCCCAGTGGTCTCTTGGAATGCTGAGTCATGGCCAGAGCTAGATGCTATGCAGCAGTGTCCTTGTCAAGGCCTGTCTGTAAGTGATATCCCTGTCTGGTTTACCTGCCAGTGGTATCACTCGCTGGCAGCAGGTGATATCCTGGAATTTTTAAGGTAATGAGAAATATCATGCCTCCTGTTGCTTTGGTCATCATGACATTGGGTCAGGCTGTAAGGCTATAATGTAGTCTACTGCTTTGCCACTAAAATAATGTATTGGAAGATGAAGGCCTGAGAACACATCCCTGACTCATTCCTCCAAAAAAAAATGAACAAGTTGAGGCTGTTGGCAAGTTAAGAGAGTGTGTGCCAACCTGAGAGCCAAAGTTTCTGCTCCCTGTGGTGTTAAGGAAGAGTGGAGAGGGCTGTGGAGTGGGGACTCCAGATTTCCTGCTCCTGGAGGGGCCAGCCCAGCAAAGGCCTGTATGCATATTCTGCTTATGCTCCTGGGAGGACTGTCAGACCTCATGGCCTGGAGGAGAGATATTTTTGTAGCTGAATTGCTTCCAGTCCCTTAGGCGGAGAGGACTGCTGCTTGTTCCCAGAATGGCCTCCTTCCCACCTCAGGGCAGCGACTACCAGCTCAATGCTTATCAACTGACATAACAGAAGTTTTCATGGCAAACATCAATGGCCTAGGGAACCTCTAAGTCCTGACTGAAGCTGAAGGTAAATAAATCATGAAGAGTCAAAGGAATGATAATTCCTTTAAGGAGAATCAGACACCCAAGGGAGAAAGGAAAAGCTGAACTGGAGCTGGTGGCTGTATTGCCATAGAACTGAAAGAAGTAGGAGAAAACGTGAACAAAGTACTGATGCTCCTCAACGAGATGCAATTAGAATACATTAGACTTCCTGGAGCTAAATATCAACCTCAATTTAAAAAAGGAAAAAAAAAAAAACCGACCTGAAGAAGATGGGTGTTGTTGAGAACTGAAATAGTGGTTTGGAACACCCTGAAGAACAAATGGCACAAAAGAACAAAATCCCAAGGTATAAGGGAAAGGACAAGAGATCTGGAAGTTAGAAACTTAAAATGTAAATAGTAAGAGCTCTGAGAAGAAAGAAATACACGGAGATATAACTTTTTAAAAAAGAAGAAAATTTCTTTGGATAAAGACAAGTTTTTAGATTAATAATGGTTACCAACACTCAGATGTGATTAATGGAAAAAAATTTACATACCTAGTTATACCTTGGTGAAGCTTATAAATTCCTTGGATTAAAAAAATCTTATAAATTTCTACAAAGAACATTATGACAACAACAAAAATTAACTAAAGAAATGGTTACTATGAGTTACAGAGTTCTGAAACAAAACACATACTGAAAGGGAAAATAATATCCCCCAACTAAAATTTTGAAGCAGTCCAGCAAACCCTACAAATTTTAGTGGAAGTAGAAATGCTGTGGTGTGTTGGAAATGATTAACAACTGATTCTACGGAAAAATGATAAACAAAAAAACAAAGCCTTGCTTTGTAGTGCTTGCCAATTTTCACAGTGTAAATACTCCCTCCAAGGTTAATTTCAAGCTCTCAAAGTGATATCATTGAACACAGAGTTGGGAAGAAATGAGTCAGTTTAAACCAGCTCCAGGACACCAATGCAGAGAGCGGTAGTGCAGATATAACAGCTTAAAAATATCACCTCTGTGGAATACTTGATGAGTATGCAAAGAAAATGCCTTAGTGGAAGGACACCTTTAATATGTTAATAGAGAAATGCAGGTGTGATTATCGCTGCTGGGGTGAGAAGGTAAGCCTTGGAAGAAGTGAAAACAATTAATTAGCACTTCCAAATTAATAGGGCAAGATACAATGAAAGAACTGACCAAGTCAGAAAAGTAAGAGGGACTTCTGGTTTCCAGTCCATCATGCAAGGAGCCTGGAAGTCACCACTTCATCCTAATTGTAAGTAAAAAATTAGTACTAAAAAATCAATAACCTTTCTCAGATCTATCAGGAAAGTGAGGCCACAGGGCAAACTGCTACCCCCAAGTTTGGAGAGATAGACAGGTGGATACAGAGACTCACAACTTATGAGAGAGCAGAAACCCATGAGCAGAAACCTGAGGAACAACTGCAGGGGTAGGAAAACCTGAACTGCAACTGACAAATTGCTGGGGGCTCAGTGTGGACAAGTTTGAGAGGTAAAAACTCCTAGGGACCCAGTCACAAGGTGGCCTCCACACATTTGTGAGTTTTACCTTCTGGAGCTCTGCCAGATCCCCACAGTGAAGACTGGAGAAAAATCCCCTCATGCTGCTGGCAGAGAGAGGGGCAAAGGAACCATTCTGAAATATGCCAGAGTGTCTGTTCATCTTAACAAGGCCTGTCCTCAAGGAAAACTATTTTACCAGAGTCTAACCTATTGGGATTTTATCAGAGGTTAATCAACATGGGGGGAGGGAGGAAATACCCAACTCCAGCCCCTTCTAGCCATCCTGTCCCATTTAAAGCTAGGGAAAAACTAGAGAAGCACTTGTAAAGAAAAGTAAGAAGAGGAAAAAGAAAAAAATAAAGTGTGTTCATACTAAACCTAAAATTAATGGAAGGAACAACACAAAGAATATCAGTTATGCAACAAATATGGAAAGTCTGAATTTCCCTATCCATATACATTATATTCAGTTAGAGAAAATCCAGTTATATGTTAACAAAAATCACCATTAAAATAAAGTGACAGGGGGTGGAGTAAAGATGGCATACTAGGAGGACGTGGAATTCACATCTCCTCATAACTACAGCAACTATCAGGCACTGGTGGGGGGCCACGGACACCTAAGGGGATGGGAGGAACCCCCAGCGACCAGGTTGTGAGATTGTGGTTCCCAGGACGAAGGTTGGGCCCAAGCTCCTGTGGTGGGAGCTCCGAGTCCAAACATCAGGACTAACAGAGAACCTCAGACCCCAGGGAATATTAATCGGAGTGAGGCCTCCCAGAGGTCCTCATCTCAGCACAAAGACCCGGCTCTATCCAACTGCCTGCAAACTCCAGTGCTGGACATCTCAGGCCAAACAACCAGTAAGACAGAAATACAGCACCACCCATCAAAAAGAGAAAAAAAACTGAAACAACAAAAAAAACATGTTACAGACAAAGAAGCAACGTAAAAACCTACAAGACCAAATAAATGAAGATGAAATAGGCAACCTACCTGAAAAAGAATTCAGAGTAATGAGAGTAAAGATGATCCAAATCTTGGAAATAGAACAGAGAAAATAGAATAAACATTAAGATGAACCTAGAAGAACTAAAGAGCAAACAAACAATGATGAACAACACAATTACTGAAACTAAAAATACTCTAGAAGAAATCAATACCAGAATAACTGAAGCAGAAGAACAGATAAGTGACCTGGAAAATAAATAGTGGAAATAACTACCACAGAGCAGAATAAAGAAAAAAGAACGAAAAGAATTGAGGACAGACTCAGAGACTTCTGGGACAACATTAAATGCACAAACATTCGAATTATAGGGGTCCCAGAAGAAGAGAAAAAGAAAGGGACTGAGAAAACATTTGAAGAGATTATAGTTGAAAACTTCCCTAATATGGGAAAGGAAATAATCAAGTCCAGGAAGCACAGAGAGTCCCATACAGGATAAACCCAAGGAGAGACACACCAAGACACATATTAATCAAACTCTCAAAAATTAAATACAAGGAAAAAATATTAAAAGCAGCAAAGGAAAAACAACAAATAACATACAAGGGAATCCCCATAAGGTTAACAGCTGATCTTTCAGCACAAACTCTGAAAGCCAGATGGGAGTGGCAGGACATATTTATAGTGATGAAAGGGAAACACCTACAACCAAGATTATTTCTACCCAGCAAGGATCTCATTCAGATTTGATGGAGAAATTAAAATCTTTACAGACAAGGAAAAGCTAAGAGAATTCAGCGCCACCAAACCAGCTTTACAACAAATGCTAAAGGAACTTCTCTAGGCAGGAAACACCAGAGAAGGAAAAGACCTACAATAACAAACTCAAAACTAATTGAGAAAATGGTAATAGGAAGATACTTATTGATAATTACCTTAAAGGTAAATAGATTAAATGCTCCAACCAAAAGACACAGACTAGCTGAATGTATACAAAAACAAGACCCATATATATGCTGTCTACAAGACACCCACTTCAGACCTAGGGACACATACAGACTGAAAATGAGAGGATGGAAAAAGATATTCCATGCAAATGGAAATCAAAAGAAAGCTGGAGCAGCAATTCTTATATCAGACAAAATAGACTTTAAAATAAAGACTATTACAAGAGACAAAGAAGGACACTACAGAATGATCAAGGGATCAATCCAAGAAGAAGATATAACAATTGTAAATATTTTGGCACCCACATAGGAGCACCTCAATATATAAGGTAAATGCTAACAGCCATAAAAGGGGAAATTCACAGTGACACAATCATAGTAGGGGACTTTAACACCCCACTTTCACCAATGGACAGATCATACAAAATGAAAATAACTAAGGAAACACAAGCTTTAAATGATACATTAAACAAGATGGACTTAATTGATATTTATAGGACATTCTATCCAACAAACAACAGAATTCACTTTCTTCTCAAGTGCTCATGGAACATTCTCCAGGATAGATCATATCTTGGGTCACAAATCAAGCCTTGGTAAAGTTAAGAAAATTGAAATCGTATCAAGTATCTTTTACAACCACAACACTATGAGACTAGATATCAATTACAGGAAAAAATCTGTAAAAAATACAAACACATGGAGGCTAAACAATATACTACTAAATAACCAAGAGATCACTGAAGAAATCAAAGAAGAAATTAAAAATTACCTAGAAAAAAATGACAATGAAAACACAACAGCCCAAAACATATGGGATGCAGCAAAAGCAGTTCTGAGAGGGAAGATTACAGCAATACAAACCTACCTCAAGAAACATCTCAAATAAACAACCTAACCTTATACCTAAAGCAATTAGAGAAAGAACAAAAAAACTCCCATAGTTAGCAGAAGGAAAGAAATCATAAAAATCAATCAGAAATAAATGAAAAAGGAATGAAGGAAACAATAGCAAAGATCAATAAAACTAAAAGCTGGTTCTTTGAGAAGATAAACAAAATTGATAAACAATTAGCCAAACTCATCAAGAAAAAAGGGGACAAGATTCAAATGAAAAGAATTAGAAATGAAAAAGGGGAAGTAACAAGTGAAACTGCAGAAATACAAAGAATCATGAGAGGTTACTATAAGCAACTATATGCAGGTAAAATGGACAACCTAGAAGAAATGGACAAATTCTTAGAAAAGCACAACCTTTCCGGACTGAACCAGGAAGAAATAGAAAATATAAACAGACCAATCACAAGCACTGAAATTGAGACTGTGATTAAAATCTTCCAACAGACAAAAGCCCAGGACCAGATGGCTTCACAGGCAAATTCTATCAAACATTTAGAGAAGAGCTAACATGTATCCTTCTCAAACTCTTCCAAAATATAGCAGAGGGAGGAACACTCCC
>NW_020174426.1:745032-971928 GCF_003031525.2 Neophocaena asiaeorientalis asiaeorientalis
GGGTGGGATAGGGAGGGCGGGAGGGAGGGAGACGCAAGAGGGAAGAGATATGGGAACATATGTATATGTATAGCTGATTCACTTTGTTATATAGCAGAAACTAACACATCATTGTAAAGCAATTATACTCCAATAAAGATGTTTAAAAAAATGTTTCTTGCATGAATGCTTGTCATTCAATCAGAAATTCAACTCTTTCCTTGTGTGGAATGTGTTACAAGTTTCAGCAAGGGAAAGGGGTATGGGCTTAAGCAGGTTGCAATGTAATGGAGGGGACCAGACAAGCTAAGATTATCAAGAAAACTTGAGGCCAGGTGTCAGCAAACAATCTGTAAATGACTGGATACTGAATTTTAATTTTAGGTTTTGCAGCCCATATGGTCTCTGTTACAACTACTCAACTTAGCCATTGTAGTATGAAAGCAGCCACGGACAATATGTGAACGAATGGATGTGGCTGTGTTCCAGGTGTGGAACATATACCTGATTCACTTTGTTATACAGCAAAAAGTAACACAACATTGTAAAGCAATTATACTCCAATAAAGATGTTAAAGGAAAAAAGAAAAAAAAAAATAAAGTGACAAAGATATGGCAAACATATGTGTGACTATGTCTCCTCAGGCAAGGAAAACAAAAGCAAAAACAAACAAACAAATGGGACTACATGAAACTAATCAGCTTTTGCACAGCAAAGGAAACTATACAAAAAAGGAAAGTCACCTACTGAATGGAAGATAATATTTTCAAACAATTATCTGATAAGGGGTTAATAGCCAAAATACACAAAAAAACTCATGCAAGTCCACATCACAAAAACCACAAACGACATGATTAAAAACTGGTCAGAGCAAAGATGTACAGAACAAACTTATGGATACCAAGGGGGAAGGGGGGTGGGGTGGGATGAATTGGGAGATTGGGACTGACATGTATACACTACTATGTATAAAATAGATAACTAATAAGAACCTACTGTATAGCACAGGGAACTCTACTCATTACTCTGCAGTGACCTAAATGGGAAGGAAATCTAAAAAAGAGGGGTGTATGTATATATATATAACTGATTCACTTTGCTGTACAGCAGAAACTAACACAACATTTTAAGCAACTATACTCCAAAAAAATACATTAATAAAAAAAACTGGTCACAGGATCTGAATAGACATGTTTTTCAAAGAAGATATACTGGTGGCCAACAGGCACATGGAAAGATGCTCAACATAACTAATCATCAAGGAAATGCACATCAAAAGCACCATGAAATATCACCTCACACCTGTCAGAATGGCTATTTTCAAAAGACAACAGATAACGAGTGTTGGTGAGGATGTGGAGAAAAGGGAGCACTTGTGCACTGTCGGTGGGGATGTAAATTGTTGCAGCCACTATGGAGCACAGTACGGAGATTCTTCAAACAATTAAAAATAGAACTATCACACAATGCAGTAATTCTACTCCTGGGTTTTTATCCGAAGAAAATGAAAACACTAATTAGAAGAGATACATGCACCCGCTATGTTCATTGCAGCATTACTTATAATAGCCAAGACGTGGTAGCCACCCAAGTACCCATCAGTAGATAAATGGATTTACAACAGCATGGATGGACCTGGAGGGTATTGTGCTAAGAGAAATAAGTCAGACAGAGAAAGCCAAATACTGTATGATTTCACTTACCTGTGGAATCTAAAGAACAAATGAACAAACATAACAAAACAGAAACAGATTTATAGATAGAAAGAATAGGTAGGAAAAAATAACACAGAAAGATTGAAAATAAGGGTATGGACAAAGACACATCTAATTAATGCAAACAAAGGAAGCAGTAGTAGCAGAATTCAAAGTCAAAAGCATTTAATGGGACCCCTGCCATCTGCGGGCCGCCAGGCCCAGGTCGCCACCTGGCTCTGTCAGTCGGTATCTTCGTGAGGGTCTCTACCGCCCCTTTGGCCGTGTCCAGGCTCATCCATTTGCCACCCCTCTCCACGGGGCCTTCTGAGCCCCCTTCACCAAAGTTCAGGAAGAGCCCCCAGGAAAGAAGATGAACAGGGCAGCATGGTGCCCTGCCTCTTTTACCTGCCCGGTTTGCTGCGGCCAGCCGCGTTCCTGCGATGGCCTGATCTTAGCACATTTTAATATGCCTGTGTCCACCTCAGAATAATGTCATGGAACCTTTCTGGGGAAGATAACGACCACAGGAAGCTGCTTCGCAACCATAAGCTAGTGATGTCTGGTGATCACAGGAATTCTCTCTTTTTTGTGTATTTCTCTTCACGCATACACACACACATACACACACACACTTCACACACTCTTTAGTGCATTGCCTCTTCCATACGCCACCCTCACTCTCCTGGTCTAGCTCTTCCTCTTCTCCACGCCCTGTCCGCACACACGCTCTCTCCACCCCCCAGTACCCGGGCTTACTGAGCAGCTGCGCCTCCAGCCTTCCCCCGCCAGGTGAACGCTGTCCACCTGACACCCCAGCACAATCCCGCCTCCCTCCCATTCAGTGTGACACGCGGAGCTGCAGCCAGGGCACACACGAAATCCAAGGGCCTGCAACACGGCTCCACGCACAATTCAAGGCCTGTTAGGGGAGACTACCCCCCAGTCCGCACCCCAAGCCTACACCCGCGGAGAACACAGACACCTTTGTCTCCACAGACAACCCCCTGCTCCCGGGGCCCATGTTTTTTGTATTTCAATACTAAGTCTAGACTGAAGCACAGATTAAGTGTGAAAGCCCAAACATAAAGAGAGGTGACCACTTCCACTGAAAAAAATTTTTTTTTGCGCACCATTAAGATTCAGCCTCTTTTGATGAGAAGAAATCCCCACCTTTCTTCCAATTCTCCTGGGCTCCAGAGCCATTTTCACGTTTTCCTGAGTGCTTTCCCCGGAGATGAGCATAGCTTCCAAAACGCAGATCTGAGGAACTGAAGAGAAATGAGCGGCGCCGGGAAGAAAGGCGCCTACACGAGCCGAAGAGACGCTTGTTCAGGCCGCAAGATGAAGGCGAGGATTGCAGAAGACGCCGCGCTCCCCAGACCTCAGCTGACGGAGAACCGCGATGAGAGGAGCCACGACGCCAGCGGCACCAACTTCCTGTATTCCAGTCAGAGGAAAAGGGCCTCTGGTACCACAGGAGTTTTAAAATGCGTAGGACCTCTCCTGCTGCTGAAAAGGCCGGCTCGGAAACCCCTTTCCAGTCAGCGGCTCCACTTTAGGCGAGGCACACGCGCGAGTGCATCACGTGGGCTGCCGTGCTTCAGGCTGATTGGTCGATTGATGGAGGGTGGGTGGGCTGCAGGCTCCGGAAGCCAAAGTGGCACTAGAGGCTTTTGCGGTGATAGGGCTTTGAGGGCTGAGAATATTTTTTTTCTTTCATGTGCCTCAGATTGGGGACCCGATATCTGGAGCTCACTTAGAATTTAGGATTAGGTCACACAGAAACGTCTTAGTTTGCAACAAGTCCACTGGGTTCTGGTTTGCACAAATCAACTGCAGAAGACATTTTGAGAAACATTAGGTATACTTTAACATAAACTGATATTAGATTATGTTGGGGAATTATTGTTAGTTTTGTTAGGTAACCAGGGAAGGGGCCAAGGAGGAAAATTCCGATTTTCAGACACACATGCTGAAGTTTTTTGCCATCTAATGATTTTTGGAATTTGTTTTAGAATATTTAAACTTTTACTAAATCAAGGATATGGGGTAAAATGGAAGAAGAGGAACAGTCTATAATAAAGGGGAAAAAAGCATTTAATGGGACAAAGAAGTTTATGTACTGACCGAAGATGATATCCATGAGAAAAATAAGCCATGAATCTTTATACACCAGGTTATGTACAAGCATAACAGACCAACACCTTAGAAAAAATTTTCTAAAAATTTGAGGAGAAAATGATAAAATCACAGTGGGAGGTTTTAATAAACTTCTTTTGGAATTTGACAGTCTGAAAATAAACTAAAGGATTTGAGTAACATGATCAACAAGGTCGAGTTAATTGACATGTATAGAATTTTTACTCTACAAATACAATAGGTAATCTGAGCCTTTAGAACACTTATAAATATCAATTTGGTGATGAAGAACCTAAATAAATTAATAACATTGGGATTTAGAAGCTACATCTTGATTTGGAAAGATCAGAAATCAATGATAAAAAGATGAACAGGAAAACTACTTGGAAATTAAATAGATGCCAGAAGTTAATAAAAGCTGAAAGATAAGAATTTTTGGATTGAAAAAACTCACTAAATGCTGAGTGGGGTGAGTGAAATCAGATAACTCATGTCACTGTAAAATTGTAGAATGCCAAATATAAGAAAGTAACGTTAACAGCTTCTAGAGAGAAAAAAGTTCAGTATAACAGACAAGAATCACACTGACATCAGGCTTATCAGCAACACTGGATGCTTCAAAACTGTCTAGCAATTCCTTAAACATTCTGAGGACAAAGGATTTTCATCCCAGAATTCTATACCCAGACAAATTATTCATTAAGTGGGAGAACAGAGTAAAGACACAGGCCTACAAAGATCCAAAGTTTACGACCCACCTATCTATTCTTAAGAGTTATTTGACGACCTACTCCAGCAAAATGAGGGTGTAAACAAAGAGGAAGGCATGGCGTCCTGAAATAGTAGATCCAAACCAGGAGGGCAATAAAGGGAGCCTCCCAGTTACTGAATGTGCAGCAGACCTGGAGACAGACTGGTACAGATTGGACAGGGGGGATGGAGGGCTCTAGAAAAAAAGGAAGTTGACAGAATAGAAAATATGATGGATGTTTAGGGGGCAAAAAAGGACATAATAAAGTCAAATAATGCAAGACAAAAGGGCAATTAAAACTAGAAAAATCAAAACTATAAACTAAAATATGGCATGAATTTAAACCACTGATGGAATTTAAGAAGAGCAAATCCATTAACCTCAACGCTAAAAATACTCTCCTTTGGGTCACCGACAGAGGAAGGAAATATAATCAAACACACCATGTGACCCGAGACAAAAGCACATTTGCAAGTTATATTAAAGTAAAGGCAGTTCAGACATTTTCAACCCTTAGAGTCAACCAACGGACAAAGTAGAGATGATTAACAGTGCCTGCAGCATGTGTCACATAGGAAGCTCCATATACTCCCCACCCCCCAAGAGAAAGAGTGGAGAGCCCTTCCTCCCGGTGGAATCAGGAGAGAGACAGTTTCATGGGCAGTGAGTAAAGAAGAGTGAGGACCCTGACTGGGTCCCTCAGGAATCCAGTAGCTCACCAATCTGGGCCTTGGCCAATGGGGTGAGTGGGTAGAGATTATGGACACTTCAGGTAGGCTAAGAGGAAGCCCAAAAAAACAGAGATCAGTAATCTCTTTCCTGGTTATCTTTGAGCCAATACTGAGAAGGGACAGGAAAAAATGAAATGGTGGTATGACACAGTGATGTCAAAAGAGGACTCGAGGCAGTTCTTATTGATTCCGCATAGCATAGAGATCCCACGTGGTCCTCAGTTGTGCAGGATGTGTAAGATGCCTAAAGATGCAGACTGCTGGTCTTATGGCAGGGGTGGGGTGGGGGAGGTCAACGCAGGACGGGGTGAAGTGACCTTACAGCTAAGGACTGAAGGGTAGATTCCCAGACTGGGGAATGAAGAGAGATTGCATCTGACCCCAGGGGATCTGTGAGGCCTGATGGCTGAGGTTGGGGTCTACTCATCAGAGCAAGAGAGCAAACTCCCTGGGAGAACAGACCAAAGATGCTATTATGCTGGAGGCAGTATGGCCGGAACTTCTTTGGGTCAAGACATCCCAACTGATGTCAGAATGCAAACCAAGGGCCTGGCACCAGAGCTACGAGGATACCTAAATTCTGGGAAGGAGTAAGGAGCCAGGAGAAGCCTGGAAAGTAGGGAAAACGGCCCTTAGAGTAAAATATACATAACATAAAATTTACCATTTTAACCACTCTTAAGTGTACAGTTCTGTGGCATTTTAAACGCATTCACATTGCTGTGCAGCCAGCACCACCTCCAGACTTTTTTCATCTTCCCAAAATGAAACTCTGCACCCATTAAACACTCTCCCCATGCCCCTTTCCACCCCCAGCTTCTGGCAATGACCACTCAACTTTCTGTTTCTATGAATTTGACTGCTCTCGGAATTTCACAGAAGAGGAATCATACAATATTTGGTCTTCTGTGACTGGTTTATTCCACCATTAGGTCTTCAAGATTCATCCATGTTGTAGCATATGTCAGAATTTCCTTCCTTTTCAAGGCTGAGTAACATTGCATTGTACGTGCAGCACATTTTGTTTTATCCATTCATCTGTCAGTGGACACTAGGGTTGCTTCCACCTTTTGTCTATTGTGAATAATGCTATGAACACCGGTGTACATGTTCATCAGATATTGTTCAAATCCCTGCTTTCATTTTTTTGATTATATATCCAGAGGTGGAACTTGGATCATATGGATTTTCTGTTTACTTTGTGAAAAACGATACTATATCAGCAGTCGCACCATTTACCTTCCTACCAGCTACATGCAAGGGTTCCAATTTCTCCACAGCCTCACCAACATTTGATATTTCCTTTTTCTTCCTCCCTCCCTTCCTTCCTCTTTCCCTTTCTTCCTTCCTTTCTTTTTTTGATAGCAGCCATCCTAATGGGTGTGAGCTGGTATTATGGTTTTGACTTGCATTTCCCTAATGACTAGTTAGGGAATATGTTAAGCATATTTTCATGTGCTTATTGGCCATTTATATACCTTCTTTGGAGAAATGTCTATTCAAGTCCTTTGCCCATTTTAAAATTGGGTCATTTGGTTTTTTGTTGTTGTGTTGTAGGCGTTCTTTGTATATTCTGGATATCAATTCCTTATCAGATACATGATTTACAAATATTTTCTCCACTTCATGGATTGCCTTTTCACTCTGTTGATAGTGTGCTCTGATGCATAAAAGTTTCAAATTTTGATGAAGTTCCATTTACCTAGTCTGTCTTTGTTTGTTCTTGGTTGTGCTTTTGGTCCTTATAGAGTTTTAAACTTTGAATTGACTGAGAACCCAAAGAGTCTAAGTCAACACACCTCCAAAGCTTAATGAGCAGAAGGAGACATGGCTGACTTTCACTGGTACATTCATGACTTTTTTTTTTTTTTTTTTTTTTTTTTGGGTACCGGGGCCCCACAACCACTGCGCCACCAGGGAAACCCCATTCATGACTTTTTGGTTTTTATTTTTTGCTACTGGGTGAGAATGAGAGCTCTACTGTAAAGTATGATGGGTTATTAAAAAAATAAATAAAAGTTGCTTTTTTTTTTGTTCTTGTACATCTGAATTTTAGTGTGTACATTTTTGGCCCTTACTCAAAAAGATGGCAGAAAATTCAGTAGCAAAATGTGACAAAAGCCCCATGGAAACTTTGATAGAATATCATTCCACACCAAGAAGGAGGCCTGGCTGGCAGGCACACTGCTCAACATTTGGAGAGTTATACACATAGGCCCTGTGATATTGGATGAGGGTTTGGAACTTATTTAGGTTAGTTTGTCTTTCCTTCTCAAGAACATGAAAACCATCACCGTGGGAATAAGAAACCTGTAATACAACCATGCTAAAGATGGGAATTTAAATTGAAAGTCATAAAAGGCAAAACAGAATTTCAGAAGGAATCAATATGCTGTCGCATCGTTACCTGCCTACCAGGTCCCTGGGATGCAACTGGGTGTTCATTAACTGGCTGTTCTCTCTGCTGCTCTGGTTTCATCAGCGCCAGGTTAAAGAACTTGACCAACTGGCTTTCTTTCCCCTTCATATTTGAGAACATAAATATTGCATTGGCACTAGGGTAAAACTCAATTATAAAGAAAAGTTAGATGAAAAGCTCAAAATAAAAGCTTTGCTCTTTTGGTTTTGTTGTACTTCTGAAATCGTGTATGGAGAAATTGTTCTGATCTCCTACTACATCCTTATTATTTTTGAAAAGGCAAATGAATTATTACATTTATATTCTTTGGCCTAATATACAGCAAATCTGATTTCTGTTCTGTTGGTGCTTCTAAGAAGGCTATAAATCTCCTTTTGGCAGGAAACATCACTGTATATTTTATTTATTTTTTGATCATGTGCTATTAATATTCTCAGGCAATATATCTGCTCTATCCTTGTTTATGGATTCTTGCAGCATATAAATTATGTGAACCTCCTCATATATCTGCCAATTTGAAATAAACTGCAGGTCCTCACATAGATTCTCAAAGAACTCATACTGAGTCTTTGCTCAGAGCTTATCTCTTATTAGTCATTAATGCTTGTCTTTATTTTGGGAGACAGTATTTTCTTGTTGCATCATTGCCCCCTTTCTCCTGACCAGACAACTATTTCCTTGTTGTAGGAAATGTCCCCTTGACATGGAACAGAGAAATCCTACTGGGAGTGACTTGATTCCCTTCTGCCCCAGAGCTTGTTGATGGAAACAGTTTCTAACAAAGGGATAAAATGATGGGTTATTTCATTTTAACTTCACCAGCTAATTTGGCTTTAACAAAAGACAATTATCTTTCCTTATGCCTCCTCTTCACCTGTTCCCAAAGAGTGGCATTTTTGCACGTTCACTCCCGTGCTCTGAAACCCCTCTCCAATGAGCCTGTCTGCTGCCCTTGGACTACCCCAATGCTATGCATTTATTTTTTATCAAGCAGCTCCAACACCGATTCACAAAACAAATTCCTGGGTTGGAACTCTGCAGGGACACCCAGTTTACAAGGTGCTGAAAAATCCTCAGAGCCATCAATTTCTTTCATCTTTTGTGGAACTACCTTGAAATTTTCAGTTCTTGCTGCATTTAGTTCTCTCCTTTAGTGATGGTGAAGCAGGGACTTACACTTGTTTGTATCTTCCCTTCTAAGATTTCCTCCCCATCCCCTTAGCTAATTTAGTCCATACTTTCAAAACCCTTCATAAGGTAAATTTGGTAAATTTTACAAGGTATGTACACACACATACACAAACACGTATACACACACATGCTCAGTGACACGATTTTTTTCTGTTTCATCCTTTTCAGCTTTCACCCATCTCTTTCTTTCAACTCCCATTTGCTGAGCACGTTTTTTACACCCTGGTGCATTGCTGTTCACGTATTCTCATTTAATCCTCAAAATAATCTTGCAAGTAGGGATTAATCCTGGTTTACAAATGAGAGATTTGAAGCTCAGAATTCAAATCATTTGTCAAAGAGCATGCACATTTCGGAAGTGGGTGAGCAAGGAGGTGAGCCCAAGTCTGCTTCTCTTTCTACTCTAGCCTGCTGCTTTTGTACCTGGTGTTCTGCACAATTTCCAGGCCTTGTGCTCATTGCTTATTGCCCTTGTCTATCTAAGGCAGACATGTGCTAGATTTAGTACATTTATTGCTAGTGCTCATGGGTCCCTTGGGGAAGTGGTAAGTTTCTTCTGGATGTTTTGCATTCCTGTCAACTTACTTCATCTACAGGGACCACACCCATCAGAAACAATGTGTAAATCTTCCAGATCTGGAATACCCAGATGCAAAGCCCTTGTTTTCTTAGTCACAGCTTCTTTGGCCATGTTTACAATTAGGATATTTGCTCCTTTTCTTCTTCTTCTTTTTTTTTTTTAAAAAACTAGTTGTTTTTTTTTTTTTTTTTTTTTTGCGGTACGCGGGCCGCTCAATGTTGTGGCCTCTCCCATCGCGGAGCACAGGCTCGGGACGCGCAGGGTCAGCGGCCATGGCTCACGGGCCCAGCCCTCCTGTGGCATGTGGGATCTTCCTGGACCGGGGCACGAACCCGTGGCCCCAGCATCGGCAGGCAGACTCTCAACCACTGCGCCACCAGGGAAGCCCTATTTGCTGCTTTTCATCTGGCATTTCTCTCCAGCTAAACTGTCCTTACCAGAATATTGAGGATTCAAAAATCTAGGAGGCCCAACCGATAAGGTTATATACCCTTTTTTTTTTTTTGCGGTACGCGGGCCTCTCACAGTTGTGGCCTCTCCCGTTGCAGAGCACAGGATCTGTGGTAGACATCCATACAACTCTGAATTTTTCACCCTATTTTTTTTTTTTAATTAATTAATTAATTAATTTTTGACTGTGTTGGGTCTTTGTTTCTGTGCGCAGGCTTTCTCTAGTTGCGGCGAGCAGGGGCCACCTCTCATCACGGTGCGCGGGCCTCTCACTATCGCCGCCTCTCCTGTTGTGGAGCACAAGCTCCAGACACGCAGGCTCAGTAGTTGTGGCTCACGGGCCTAGTTGCTCCGCGGCATGTGGGATCCCCCCAGACCAGGGCTCGAACCCGTGTCCCCTGCATTGGCAGGCAGACCCTCAACCACTGCGCCACCAGGGAAGCCCTATTTTGACATCATGTCAGCAAACATTTATATACATTTCTATCACCACTGCTTCCACTTCCAGAAAAAGAAAAAAAAAAGGGGGTTTAGGTTTTTAATTGGATAAGTGAATTAACTTTGTTAATTCAATGTAATTGCCATAGTGCCTTTAATAATTGTTGTTTTTTGGGGTGCACTTAGGTTAAGACTATTAAACCTGGTTCCCAAGTCTTCCATATTGCAATAGACCAGTGTTTCTCAACTTTTGTTTTTTCATTATTCCTGTCTAAGGAGCATTTTTAGACTTTTTTTGTAATTGCCCCCCTTCCCAAGAAATTTGAATACTAAAATGCATTGTGTATCTGTTTACAAACTATAGCCCTTTGGGAGGGGATCACAAACCAGTGTAAACTGATATCGCTCCCACTGAGAATGCATGCAGAGACCACCGAGGTAAATTCTACAACACTGTGGTTAGGTGTTAAAAAATTCCAGAACACTTTTTATGATCCTTGCTGTTTCTGAATAGGGAAGTACAAGCAAACACTATTTCTCCTTCCATTTCAAGACACTATCACTAGACCTAACTACTTCCTAGTGAATGTAGAGCATAGACTAATTACTAATTATGTGTGTGGTTATTAAGCATCTCAGATGACAAAATCAGGTGTGCAAGAAACCCAACTTTCTGTATTTTTCAATAATGAAACCGTTTCCATTTCTTTCTCCCATTCTGCTGCGTGGTAGACATTCAGTATCAGGTAACTCAAGATTCTCACTCCTCTTTTCTCGGGGATTTTGTTTAAACTCCTGGCAGAGCTCTGGTCCTGAGTATCCTATCAGGACTGGTGTCTGTTGAGATGCCCTGGCTTCCAGCTGCTGGTCCGGGTAGGGCACTGGTTTTTTTGTTTTGTTTTTTAAGTTAAAAAAAAAATGTTTGGCTGTGTTGGGTCTTCGTTGCTGTGCGTGGGCTTCCTCTAGTAGTGGCGAGTGGGGGCTACTCTTCATTGCGGTGCGCAGGCTTCTCATTGCTGTGGCTTCTCTTGTTGTGGAGCTCGGCTCTAGGCACGCAGACCCTAGAGCATGCAGGCTTCAGTAGTTGCAGCGCATGGGCTCAGTAGTTGCAGCGTGGGCTGTAGGGCACGTGGGCTTCAGTAGTTGTGGCGCGTGGGCTCAGTAGTTGTGGCAATGGACTTAGTTGCTCCGTGGCGTGTGGGATCTTCTTCCCGGATCAGGGATCGAACCCACATGCCCTAAATTGGCAGGCAGATTCTTAACCACAGCGCCACCAGGGAAGTCCCGGGGCGCTGTTATATTCTCTTTGTAGCCACCTGCAAAGATCTCTGTCCTCAGTTGTCCCATTCTTGGTGCGTGGGAAGCACATGGTGGCTCCCACAAACTGCTGTGCTGCAGTGAGTTCCACTTCTCTACTCCTATCTGGCACCAGGGCTCACCTGCATGTCCCACGGGTGGTGCAGGGGACCCTGCAGGCTGTCTGGAGCCTGTCTGCTGTTACTTACGCTGGTTGAGGGGCTGGGTTCTTATTACCTCTGCCCACTTTGAGAGTCTGGGCACAGCCCTGGAGATGTGGTCCTGGGGTGGGGTAAGGAAAAGGACTTCTCTTCAGGGACCACCTCTACTCCCCTCCACCCTCCTCACACCCTGAGGGCACTTTGCTCTCATTACTCACAGTGTTTCTAAACCTTTTGTCTTTTGCCAGGGCTTAGGCTTTTGAAACTCAAAAGCCAAGAATTTGACTCTTGTTATTTGTGCCCGGCTGAATTGTCCTTTATGTGAGGGAGTGAAGGCAGAGTTCTGCCCAGCTGTCCTGAATATGGAAAAAGCAAGGGTAATATAAAATATTAGAGGTGCAAATGTAAGTTACCATTCTGAAACAGGATCTCAACAATCCTTGGGCGCTTATTTCTCACTCTGAAGGACTAGTTCTTATTTTTTTTAATCTATAACCGTTTCTCTACTTAATACATTCCCACTGGTAAAACTCTATTTCAATAGGGCAAGGCATGCCCTGCCCATTTGAGAATCAACGGTAACTCATCCTGGGTGAATCTAGTAAGTTGTGCCCATTTATACCTGAAGTGCCTAAGCCACCTGAGAATCCTTCCTTCCTTCCTGCTTTTTGAGAATCTGCTGTGTGTTTTCGACTTTAAACTTATCCTTGGAATCTAGGCCTTGGAAACAGAGGCCTAACCTCAGAGTGGAGCCTAAGATGGTGGCAAAGGATAGACTCGGTCCCATTTGGACCTGATCATTCTTAGAAATATTTAGAGAGGGCAATCTTGGAAGAGACAGACTTTTTGTGGGTTTAGCAAGATTGAGGTTAAGAGCTTAATGATGGCCATTCACATTTAAAGCCTGGTTAACTCTGGCCATACCAGTTACACAGAGAAAGTTATTCTGAACCTGGCCTCGAAGATTAAGCAGAACTTCTTGTACCATCTGCTGAGTGTTTGGAACTTTGCTTTTACAGCTCTTCTCCAAAAGCGGGACAAGGCACTAAGAAGTATACAGTGCAAGGAGTTCAAGTAGAAATTTGTTCCCTTAACCAAAAATTTCAGAACATACCATCTAATAGAATATTCGATGTGTAGGGATTTTGAGTTAACCCTATGTAATCGACATGAATAATATGTAATAATACTGGAAACTATCAATTTTGGAAGCAGCATTTCACATTCAATTTTGTGAATAAAGAAGCCTAAGTAAAAAAAAAAAGAAAGTCATTTCAGAAAGTGCCCCTCTAATTTTAAACACAGACAGGGTCAACCCTAATCTACTCTTCTTTTCCCCTCTGGCTAAACAGCACGCTTCAGGCCTCCATTTTCCTCTGCAATACCGTCATTGCTTCAGTGGCATTTCTATTTATCACGCTAACATGGAATCATCTGGCTGCAATGTCTCCTCAGGTCTTGCCTGGACTTGCTAACCATTTTCTCAATTCCTCCTCATCTAATCCTTCAGGGATATCTAAACAACAAGCCACGAAGAGCAACCAATCTTAATCTGGAGAATACCTACAACTTCCCCGGGCAGTTCTCAGATGTGTCCATGCATAGTGTGTTTATCATGGAATCTGTGCTCTCAACACTATGTTCTGTCTTTTGTCAAATGAACAAAATCTTAGAGGCCAAGGGTCCTGCAATTCTGATACTCAGTTGATCTGCTGTGGCTACAAGTACCTGGTTACACCTTCTGGAGGCTTCCTGTGATGGGCACCTGTAAGGATACCTCCTGGGCACTCTTACACTCTTTTAAAAATCTAGTGAGTTGAGTAAGGCAAGGAAAACGCATTATGAAGGAGACAGTGTGGAGGAGGGCAAAGAGTACCTGGATTTGGGTCATGCTACTGCCTCTGAGGGTTTTTTTTTTTTTTTTTCTTTTATGAGTTACTGAATCTTTCCGGGCTAGGCTTCATCTGAAAAACAGAACAGATGAACTAGAGCTGCATAGTCCTAAAAACCTGTATCTAATACTTTACTCCGTGGTCACAAGAATAAGTGAATGAGTTTCTCTTTGAGAAGGACAACCTATTTCTCTTCTCAAAGTACCCATATAGGCAGGATACTTTGAGATATCAATTCATACTTTGTTTTTACTGCTGTCAAAGAAACAGAATGAGCACGATTTTCCCTCTCACCCAAAAGAGGACAAATGGGACCCTGAGTGGTGGGTATCAGGAATATCCTTAACTCCCGAGGTCTCAGAAGGATGAAAATTGTCTAAGAAGTAGGAGCCAGCAAGGTTTGAGCTGGGCGCACTTCCCCTCGCTGGTGCAGGCAGCGCGTGGCAGGGTGGAGCATCTAGGGCTGCCTGGCAGTGGGGACCTGGATTCCGACCTCTACAACTTCCTTTCTTTGGGGTACCAGGTGGGTTTTTACCCTGAACATATCAGTGGCATTGAGTGTGGAAGAAGTTCCGAGCAGGAGGTGGAAAATCATATGCCCTGCTGCCTATTTTTCTACAGCCTGGGAGTAAAGAATGGATTTTACATTTTTAAATGATTGAAAACAAATTTTAAAAAGAATAATATTTTATGACTGTGAGATATTAGAAAAAATATATATATTGGTCTCGGCCCCTGGTTCCTGGAAAAGAGCTCCCGAAATTCTTGTAATTTCCTAAGTGATAAGAGCACTAGGAACATCTCCTGTTCTCATATTTGGTCTTCGACCCTCATTCCTGACAGAGTTCCTAAATCCCTTGGAATTTCCTGGGTGATCAGAGTGTCATTTGTTCTAATGAGGTGACTCTTCACGGGCTCCTGGATGGGGCTGGTCACCAGAAAGACCAAGCCATGATTAGAAGCTTGGAATTTTCAGCTCTACCCCACATTCTCCAGAGAGGAAATGGAGTTAGTAATTGATCATGCCTCCATGAGGGAGCCTCCATGACCAATAGTATGGGGTTTCGAGAACTTCTGGGTGGCTGACCATGTGGAGGGGCTGGGAGAGTAGGGCACTCAGGAGAGAGCATGGAAGCTTTGCGTTCCTTCCCACATACCTTGCCTTATACATCTCTCCCATCTGGAAGTTCATCTGTGTCCTTCATCATTTCCTTTTCTAATGAACTGGTAAACGGTAAATAAGCTGTTTTTCTGAGTTCTGTGAGCCACTCTAGCAAATTAATCCAAGCCGAGGAGGGGGTCATGGGAACCGCTGCTTTATGGCCAGTCAGAAGCACAGGTGCCACCTGGATTTGCGATTGGCATCTGAAGGGGTGGGGGAGTCTTGTGGACTGAGCCTTTAATCTGTTGATCTGATAATATCTCCAGATAGATAGTGTCAGAATTGAGTTAAACTGTAGGACGCCAAGCTGGTGTCACAGAATTACTTGGAATGGGGAAAAACCCCACACATCTGGTGTCAGAAGTATATTGTGACTGTGGTAATAATGTGAGAGTAAAGGAGAAACACAGGAGGAGGGAGGACTAAGCTTTCTCCTACACGACATATGAAAATTACACGAAGTTCACAGTTTCAATGTCCATAGATGAAGTTTTGCTGAAATACAGCTACATTCACTTGTTGACATATGTATTGTCTGTGGCTGGTTTCTACAATACCAGAATCAAGCAGTTGCAAGAGTGACCAGTACGGCCTGCAAAGCCTGAGATATTTACTATCTGCCCACTTACAGAACATGTTGACCCCTTGACTAAGAGAGCCCTTGGAGACTTTCATTTATTTCTGGTGAGAGGAGTCCCATAATGACTGAGGTGAAATTTCCCACCAGTTGGGGTTCATGGCAGACCAAATTAGATGTAGAGAGATATAAAATAAATATGATGCTTATTATATGAGTGTTATAGATTAAGACTTGCACCTATTATTGTCGTTTGCAGAAAAGATTACATAAGAAGTTTTATTGAACTGGGAACCCGGCTTAAAGTGCCCTCTTTATTAGGCACTTTTCCATTCAAATGTCATCTCTGGGTAGG
Source organism: Neophocaena asiaeorientalis asiaeorientalis (assembly GCF_003031525.2). Lineage (NCBI taxonomy): Eukaryota > Metazoa > Chordata > Mammalia > Artiodactyla > Phocoenidae > Neophocaena > Neophocaena asiaeorientalis. Next base: position 760,852 of record NW_020174426.1, read on the forward strand.
GCAGAGCATTATATAATCTCAACCAATTAGTAAGCTGCAAGTTCTGAAAACAAATATGATCCATCCCTATTATACCGACTAGTTTAAGGTGGAAGACTTTTTAGTATTTGGCTATACAGTCAATAAAAATGATTTTAAAAAGTTTTATTGAAAATATGTCTCTATCAAAGTTATCCCTCAGAGGAATCTTAAAGGTGTTTCAAAGACCAAGAATCAGATTCTTCTACTGGGAAAGGACAAGTGGCATTCTATTCGATTCTATTCTGCTCTACTCTATTCCATTCCACCCATCCCATCTCATTCTACTTATTTATTTTAGTGACACAGTCTTTTGTTCAAAGGTAATCTGAAGCACAGAAGCATGGTATTAAAAACAGACAAGAAGCTGAGCTGGGCTGAGCTGCCTGGTGGGGAGCCTGGAGGCAGGGTCAGGGTCAGGGGATCCAGAATCCTACCTCCTCCACATCTTCACCTAAGAAGGTCCCTTAGGAGAAGGGGTTTCAGGACCCGCTCTTGAAAAACTCTGAATGAATATAACCTCATTATTTGTATGAGTATTGGATGATTTGTCCTAAATCTCAGTTAAGTAGGAAAGAATTCTTTATCATGAATTAACTTTAGTACAACAACGGTATGGGAAATAAAAGGGAATAGCTAGAAAGCAAAACTTAAATTCAGAATTGTGGATTAACAAGTTTGGCACTAATGTATGTTCCAGAAACTAAAGTTTTAAAAGTAATCTTGCATTTTCTTTATGGAAAAAGAGGGTTAAATTCTGTCCCTAAATATAGATGTGCCTTTTTACAAACATTACAGAGAGAACTGGTTCTTTATCAATAATAGCAGCATACACAAAAGCCAACAAAAATTTTTTGATGAAGTCTTTAATTTGAATAAATGGAGAGAAATGTCAAGTTCCTGGCTAATAAGGCTAAATGTTGTATAAATGTCAATTCTTCCCCAATCGAATTAAAGGGATATGGACTTCTGATTGTTGTTTCTGGTTTGTAGCTTGGTGATGATATTGAAGTTTACTAAGAAACGAAGAATGCGAATTAAAATAAGGAACCATCATTATATTACCCCTCAATTAGTAGAAACTCAGAAACATATACTAACTCCGGAGTTAGTTGGCTTTGTATTTAGATTAGTACTTAGACTGCTTCTGGGAGAGGGACTGGCATAGTCTTTCTGGAAGCTGACATTATCTTTCAAAGAAAAGGTATCAAACACCCTTTTTTTTTTTTTTTTTTTCGGTACGTGGGCCTCTCACTGTTGTGGCCTCTCCCGTTGCGGAGCACAAGCTCCGGACACGCAGGCTCAGCGGCCATGGCTCACGGGCCCAGCCGCTCCGCGGCATGTGGGATCTTCCCAGACCAGGGCACCAACCTGTGTCCCCTGCATCGGCAGGCGGACTCCCAACCACTGCGCCACCAGGGAAGCCCTCAAACACCCTTTGACTCAGGAAATTTTCAGGTGGGGGGAACCAATACCAAGAAATCACCAGTCACGGACAAAGATTTATAAAGAAGAACATTCATCATAAAATGATTTAAATAGTAAACAAAATTATAAACCATATATCTTTTCAATTAGGGGTGGTTAAATTTTGAAATAATCACAAAATAGAATAATAGAGATCCATTTAATTTTCTTCAAATTATATGAGCTGGGAAAGTGTTCAGGACAAGTAAAAAAATCAGGTCACAAATCCACCCATATAATACCACTTTTGCTTAAATTAAGATTGATAAGAAACACACCCCTTAGCAGCAGTGGTTCGTATTTTCTAACTTATCTACAATAAGCATGTATTGCTTTTAAAGTCAGATATAAATAAGCACCATAAGAAGAAAAAAATCCCATCAACTAAATATGAGCTTGAATTCCAAATGTTGCCTATTAAAATTAATGTCAAAGCACATGACACAATCAAATCCTACCAACGGCTCAGCATTTGAGAGGATAAAAATAAACTTGCAAATATACATTCGAACAGAGGAAGGGGGCACAATTATCCAAAAACTTGTCTTCCCGTTGGCACAGTCCCATTCCAGGACCCTCTAAAGCCAGACCAAAACATTTTGATCTTCCCAGAGGTTTCAAGGTTCCCATTATTGTAGGGAACGGAATGGTGGGTATAAGGAACAGAATTCTAGTGAGCACTGTCAGACACTATGCTGGGCACTTTAATTCTCACATCTTCCCAGATGAGGTCACTGAGGCTTAGAGCTGTGCTTCTCAAAATTCAATGTGTCTGTGAGTCACCTGGGGATCGTCAAAGGCAGTTTCTGATTCAGTGGGTCTGGAGTAGGGTCAGAGGTTCTGCATTTCTAACAAGCTCCCTGGCAAAGCCTGTACTGCTAGTCCCCCTAGAGTAACACTTTGAGGAGCTAGGATTTCCAGAGGGAGGTCTCTGGTCCAAAGTCAAACAGCTAGTAAAAAAAAATGGGTATGGGTGTAGCTTTCTACTTTTTTGGCTGTTCTTAAAATAAAAGTGAAATGAGTTTGAACGTAGGATGCCTACATGAATTATTTTCCATAACTAGTTAGGCTGCTAATAACAGTGCTTGGCAATTATGTAGTCCGTTATATTTTCAAAGCTTTTCTGTAACTATTAGTTTGCTAATCCACCAATTTATCTTGAAGAGAGGTAACTATTATCATCTGTGCTCTATGGCCCAGTTAACTGTACACACTTATCTTCAATCCTTTACAGTAGGCTGATGGCGGAATCGGGATTTAACTTGAGCTATATAAGTAGTACACACAGACATGTATAAGAATCTAGACCAGGATAATATGTGTGGGACGCGGCCTACACGTGCCTTAATGTTGTCTTTTAAAGGTTAGAAGAATGATATTTGTTGAGTGAATACATGTTAGAATCAAGCCCTTTGTTAGCTGTGTGGTTTAGGCAAGTTACTTAACCTCCCTAAGCCTCAAAGCCTTATCTGTATGGGTTGGCCAAAAGGTTCGTTCGGGTTTTGTGGTACGATGTTACGGAAAACCCAAACGAAATTTTTGGGTCAACCCAATAGAATAGGGATAAAAAGACCTTGTGGGGATTAAATGTGATGATATTTCCTTCCTCTCTTAATCCCTTCCTTTCTCCCTTCCTTCCTTCCTTTCTCTTGCTTCCTCCCTTTTTTCCTCCCTCCTTTTCTTTCCCTCATCTTTTTCCCCCCAACGTTATTAAGATATAATTGATATATAACATTGTGTAAGTTTAAGGTGTACAATGTGATAATTTTATACACATACATATTGAGAAATGATTATCACAGTAGGGTTATTTAACATACCCTTCACCTCACATAATTACCATTTTTGTTGTTGTGGAGGTGAGAACTTTTAAAATCTACTGCCTTAGCAACTTTCAAGTATACAAGACAGTGTCCCCACACTGCACATTAGACCCCAGAACTTATTCCTTCTCTCACTGGATGTTTGTACCCTTTGATCCTTTCCTTCTTTCAATAAATAATTTTTGAACACACACTTTGTGCCAAGAACTATTCTACACGTTGCCTAAGGCAGTAAATAAAACAGACAAAAATCCCTGTTCTTATCCTCATGGGCCTAAGATTCTATTGGGGGAAACAGACAATAGGGCATACCACCCCCCAACCCCACTGAAAAAAAAGACAAACAAGCAAACAAAACCCTCAAAACCAATAAAATATGTTAAGCACATGTAACAATGTCTTTCACTTCATAAATGCTTAACAAATTAAAATATTATTAGGATACTGGGGAAGGAGGCTATATCTCATAGAAGACAATCTGTTCAAGTACATGTTTACTTTTCTATATGAAATAGCAATACTTTAAAAGTTCAAGCTTAATTTAGGTTGGATGGATAGATACTAGAGTTCTATGAATTCAGCCAGTAACTAATTTATTCAATAAACATTTAGAACCAGGCTAATTTTTCTTCCTTTAGATGCTTCCCTTCCTATGTTTTGGCCCTCAGGTAAAATTTACCCTGTGTGGGAAACCCCCAAGCTTCCCTATTTTTCTTCTTTCACCTCCATCAAGTGTACCTCTTTTTTGGTCCTGATTCTTCCAAGCAAGGATCTCTCAGTGATTACAGTAAGCATTGCCTATTAAATTGTCCTGGCTAATGTGTACATTTATAGTGTGAATTCTCTTTCCTATACCCATGGAACAAAACCTACAAAAGGCCTTTGGGACCAACTTCCCTGGAAAGACTTGAGAATTGTTAGGTCTTGCAAGGGGAGTTCCTTTTAAGGAGGCATAAATGATGTGGTAAGAAGCAGAAAATGGTAGGACTTCACAGGGAGGTATTTTTGGAGTAAAGAGAGCTTTAAGTATCCTCAAGTCACACCGTCAGAATTTCTTGTTCGTGTCGCCCACACAATCCTGACCATAAGTGATTGATGAGTAATCCCCTGTGCAGGCAAATATTCCTGCAGCCATGAGGGGTGATGAATGCTGTCACATAGGCAATGCCATGACATCCAGACAGGGGAAATCTGTTTCCAGCTTGGAGCCCAGTCAGGACACTACTCTTGCTGCCAGAGGAGTGGGATACACCTCATCCCGTCCCCTCTGTATAAGGAGCAGCACAGTGGGGGCAGGCAGGCTGAGTAGCCACATTACCATGTGGGCAGAAACAGCCCATTCTCAGGGAAAGCAACAAGGGCTCAGTGGTCTGCATGCTTATCTCACTGCTTTTCTTCTTCCCTGTGACACCGAAGGAAATGTTGTGCTTTGGACATGGCAGTTTTGAGAAGCCAATTAATCATCTCAGCAGAGACGTTGAGAAGGCAGCTGGATATACAAGTCTGAAGATCAGGGAGGGGTCTGGGCTGGAGATAAAAAATTTGAACCTCATTGAATTGCATGAGATCACCCAGAAAAAAATGCAGACAGGGAAAAACAGAGGGCAAGGGGTTATTTCAAATAGAATGTCTTCCATTTGCCAGGGCAAAGCTGCAAAGCACCCACTATTAGACTTTTCTGCCCCTTTCCTTCAGAGTTGAGAGACCACCTGAGTTTTCTTTGCACTCTTCTTTCACAACTAGCCTAGTAGAAATCTTAGGAAACAGAGGGTAGCATGCATTTTTGGACTTTTGACTTCACAAACGTACATTCTTAGTGGGAAAAATGTGTCAGGCACAAAATTACAATTACTGTGTAACAGAACCCCAAGAAACATGGAGAGAAAAAGTATACTGCAAATCTGACATTTGACTATGAACCTTGGCATGTAAGTTCTATTCAGATTCTAAGTATGGCTTTGTCCTCTCTTATTTGACAATAGTATAATAAACATAGACCAATCAAGCTAGTTAACAGGCTAAAGCATTCCACGTATGTTTTGGTTTAAAGTACACACATTCCTTGATACTGCCTTAGAGCCTTCAAGAGGCAGAATCTCATTCCCTACTTCCTCAATATGGGCTGGACTTAGTGACTCTCTTCTAATGAACAGAATATGGCAGACGTGGCTACATGACTTCAAGGATGGTACACAAAAGACAACGAGGCTTTAGACTTTCTCTTTTGGATTACTAACTCTTGCATCAGTCAACCACCATGTAGTGAGGATACTCAAGCAACCCTGTGGAGAGATCCATGTGTTGAGGCCTCTGTTTCTGCCAAAACCCAGTAAGGAACTGAGACTTCTTGACAACAGCTATAATGGAAGAGGATCCTCCACTTGGAGGCTCACGTTAAGGCTTCAGATGACTACAGCCTGGCAGACAGCTTGACTGACATCTCATGCAACACCCTGAGCTAGAACCACCCAGCCAAGTTGCTCTAGAATTCCTCACCTTCAGAAACTATGTGACTAATACATGTTTTAGGTTGCAAAGCTTTGGGTTAATTTTTCACACAGCAATAGATAATGAATACAATGTACAGTTATGAATTATAATTTGAAGTATATTTTCTTTTAATTTTTGTTTACTTTGCAGAAAATTTATTTAAATTTTAATTAACGTTTCCACAAGTATACTCACACTAATGTGAAAACAAAAAGAAAAAATATTTCATATGTTATTTTTAAAAAAAGTGAAACCTATGGCCACACTGATGTCAATGTTCAAATGCAGAGTTAATTGCAATGTAAAGAAAGTCTAACTGAAAGTTGTTATGACTATATAATTATACCTAAATGCTTCTGCCATAATTTCATTATTTTTAAAACATTATTCTCCCATCAGAGTATAATAGTTACATTACCTTAAGTGCTATAAGATTTAATAATTCTGATTAAGAAGAATTAAGAATTGTACCTTTTTCTTCTAGTTAAAAACAGAGACAGTAGTAGATTTGGGGGAAGCTCTTAAAACACATTAACCAGAAGAAAATACCGCTTAAAATCTCAGCCATGAAACAAAATACCGGAAAAGAGCAGGGTTTTTCCCTCCTCCTTTTAAGAGGTCATTATAGGGTAGTTCTTCATTTGTACCTCTGGTGTGCAGCACATGCAGACAGAAATAAGCTATTTACTTATTTTTATTTAACTACAGCTGATTTACAATATTGTGTTCGTTTCAGGTGTACAGCTTCAGATTCTTTCCCATTATAGGTTATTACAAGATACTGAATACAGTTCCATGTGCTACACAGTAAATCCTTGTTTATCTATTTCATATATAGTGGTGTGTTTATTAATCCCATACTCCTAATTTATCTTTTCTCCTCCCCTTTCCTCTTTGGTAGCCGTAAGTTTGTCTTCTATATCTGTGAGTCTGCTTCTGTTTTGTAAATAAGTTGATTTGTATTTTTTCAGATTCCACATATAAGTGATATAATATTTGTCTTTCTCTGCCTGATCTACTGCACTTAGTATGATAATCTCTAGGTCCATCCATATTGCTGCAAATGGCAATATTTCACTCTTTTTATGGCTGAGTATTATTCATATATATGAATATTATATGTGATATATATATACACACACATATATATATACCACATCTTTATCCATTCATCTGTCAATGGACACTTAGGTTGCTTCCATGTCTTGACTATTGTGAATAGTGCCGCTGTGAACATTGGGGTGCATGTATCTTTTTGAACTACAGTTTTCATTCTATTCTTAGTTTTTTAAGGAACCTCCATACTATTCTCCATAGTGGCTGTACCAAATTTACATTCCCACCAACAGTGTAGGAAGGTTCCCTTTTCTCCACATCCTCTCAGGCATTTATTATTATTATTATTTTTTTTTTTTTAGGCATTTATTATTTATAGAATTTTGATGTGTCCATTCTGACTGGTGTGAGGTGATACTTCATTATAGTTTTGATTTGCAAGAAATAAGCCTATTTAAAACACAATATTTAAGAAGTAGTGTTGTCTACCTTGTCTGAGCATCAGAATCTTGCCTGTAACATTAGGACAGTATTTACCCTGTCCAGAATTCTATCTTTACCAGGATGCAGAAGAGTTATTTAATTATAAATTTTATGACACCAACCAACTATAGGAATTAAGAAAAAACCTACATCATGGAATGAGAACTCTATATGGTTTACTTAACAGTTAATTTATACCTAAATTACGTGCATCTATGAATTTCATACAGTGGAGATGGAATTAAACCTCCAGTTTCTCCTAGGAAACTGATGGGATCCTAACTCCAAAGGGGCTGAGAGACTTGAATCTCGTCTACTCTGGATCTTGTCTCTTCTCCTACTGAACAGGGTCTGATGATCCTTTCCTCCATGCCCCATGCCATAGAACTGCACTGTCCAATACAGTAGCCATTATCTGTATTCTGGTTCTGTATATTTAACTTAATTAAATTGAAGAATCTGTTTCTCAGTTGAACTAGCTCCATTTCAAGTCCTTAATAGCCACATGAGGCTACTGCATTAGCACAGGTATAGAGCATTTCCATTGCTGTAGAAAGTTCTAAAGGATGTGCTGCCCTAGCATGTTGCTTCTGTGCTATTTCCATGAAAAATTCGTAGCCTTTTCTTCTGTAATTGCTCCATGTGCCAATGTAACTAATAGATATAAAACAGAAAAATTGAAACAGGCAAATCTAATAAAATTAAGATGATTTATCTCACACCACCCAGCGATGAACATATTGTTTGACTTCTTTTCTAGGCATATGTAAACAGAAATAGGCTATAGAGTTTCACTATATTAGAAGCATTTTTCTATGTCATTACTTCCATGACATCATTTTAATTGCTGCATAGTATTTTATCATATGGATATTTCTGTATTGTTCATCATGTTCCCAACTTTTCACCACCCCAATTATGGATACTGTGAACACTCTCATAGTTAAATCTTTGCCCTCATCAATGTGGCATATATATACAATGGATATACAGTATATACAATATATACTCAGCCATAAAAAGAAATGAAATTTATTTGTAATGAGGTGGATGGACCTAGAGTCTGTCATACAGAGTGAAGTAAGTCAGAAAGAGAAAAGCAAATACCATATGCTAACACATATATATGGAATCTAAATTAAAATGGTTCTGAAGAACCTAGGGGCAGGACAGGAATAAAGATGCAGACATAGAGAATGGACTTGAGGACACGGGGAGGGGGAAAGGTAAGCTGGGACGAAGTAAGAGAGTGGCATTGACATATATACACTACCAAATGTAAAATGGATAGCTAGTGGGAAGCAGCCGCATAAGCACAAGGAGAACAGCTCGGTGCTTTGTGACCCCCTAGAGGGGTGGGATAGGGAGGGTGGAAGGGAGATGAAAGAGGGAGGGGATATGCGGATATATGTATATGTATAGCTGATTCACTTCGTTATACAGCAGAAACTAACACAACATTGTAAAGCAATTTTACTCCAATAAAGATGTTTAAAAAATAAGTATATGTATATATCTCCACTCTATACCAAAAAACACATTTATTGCTGCCTTTGGGTACATTTCTAGGATTAGAATTTCTAAGGCGGGGACTGCTGAGTCAAAGGTATGCCAAGGGGCTTCCCTGGTGGCGCAGTGGTTAAGAATCTGCCTGTCAATGCAGGAGACATGGGTTCAAGCCCTGGTCCGGGAAGATCCCACATGCCGCAGAGCAACTAACCCCGTGCGCCACAACTACTGAAGCCCGCGTGCCTAGAGCCTGTGCTCCACAACAAGAGAAACCACTGCAATGAGACGCGCGCCCAACGCAGCTAAGAGTAGCCCCAGGTCGCCGCAACTAGAGAAAGCCCGTGCACAGCAACGAAGACCCAACACAGCCAAAAATAAATAAACATAATAAATTAAAATAAAAACAAGGTATGTCAAGTTTTCAGCCTTTTTTTTTTTAAACATCTTTATTGGAGTATAATTGCTTTACAATGGTGTGTTAGTTTCTGCTTTATAACAAAGTGAATCAGCTATACATATACATATATCCCCATATCTCTTCTCTCTTGCATCTCCCTCCCTCCCACCCTCCCTATCCTACCCCTGTAGGTGGTCACAAAGCTCTGAGCTGATCTCCCTGTGCTATGCGGCTGCTTCCCACTAGCTATCGGCTTTACATTTGGTAGTGTATATTTGATACAAATTGACACACTGTCTTCCAGAAAATATATACCAGTTGTCAAACCTTGCAACATTGTTTCAGAAAGACCATGTCTCTATCTCCTAGTCAACTATGGATTTTTTTTTCTATTTTGTGTTCTTTGCCATTTTGGTAAGGGAAAAATTAAATTTCATTCATATGTATGTATATATTAGTGAGGCTAAACATCTACAAGTCTTTACCAATGGTATTCCTAAGATGGTCTGCTTCATCCAATGTGGTTGTCAGATAATTTTTAAAAATACCAGATATGTTTGGTAAAATATCTGCTACCAGAAAACAATATGTGCATGATCTGAGAAGTTTCTTGACGACTTCTTACTACATCTTTGCTTTTACATTAGATATACTTAAATTTTTTTTTTCACTCCTTTGGAAGCCAATGATGAATATTTTAAAGTAAAAAGGTGATAAACATAAGGCTATGACTTCCTGACTTCACAAACCTGTTCATATGTATAATCCTTTTCTGCGCTGAAGTGTTAGTGTTCCTCTCAGATATTTTTGAGTTTTTAAGTGTATCAGGCATACTAACCTTTTGTTTGAAAATTTCCCCCGATCTTGGTTTTTGCCTTCAGACTTAATTTGCAATGTCCTTAGAATAGAGAACAGTTAATAAACATAAAATGACTAAGTGAGCATAAAAGCAATAGAGCTCATGAAGCAAACATTTGACATATCTGACCACATAAAAACTGTACTCTTCGGGCTTCCCTGGTGGCGCAGTGGTTGAGAGTCCGCCTGCCGATGCAGGGGACATGGGTTCGTGTCCCGGTCCAGGAAGATCCCACATGCCATGGAGCGGCTGGGCCCGTGAGCCATGGCCGCTGAGCCTGCGCGTCCGGAGCCTGTGCTCCGCAACGGGAGAGGCCACAACAGTGAGAGGCCCGCATACCGCAGAAAACAAAAACAAAAACAAACAAACAAACAAACAAAAAACTGTACTCTTCCAAACGTCTCAGTCTTCTTTGCTAGTTCCTCCTCATCAGCTGGCTCGTAATATTGGAGTGCGCTAGGCTCAGCCTCAGACAACTTTCCTTCCCTCTCCCTCTTCAGCCCCTAGCCAAAGATCACCTCATCTGGTTTCAGGTTATTAAAAAACACCCACATTCTGAGGACTCCCAGTGTCCATCTCTAGTCCCATCCTTTCCTCTGAACTTGAGACTCATACATCCAAACACTTTGGAGGGACATCTCAAATATAACACGTCTAAAAGGGAACTTCCAGGTTTTCCTCCCAAACCAGCTATCCCCACAAACTCCCTCATGCTTCAAATTACTTATCTAGCTGCTCAGGTCAAAAACACCATGTGTCATTTGAGACTCCTCTCTCTCACACCCCACATTGGATCCTTCAGCAATACCTGTTGACTCTGCCTTCAAAATATATCCAAAATTTGATTATTTCTCAAAACTCCTTTGTTATCACTGTAGTCCAAGCTAGCTTCATATACTACTTAGATTGTTGCAATTGCTTCTCAGCTGCTTTCTCTGCTTTAGGCTTCGTCCTCCCCAGCTTTTTTCTACATAGCAACCAGAACGATGATCCTTTTAAACCTTAAGCCACACTATGTCACTCTTCTGCTCAAAACTCCCAAAGGCTTCGTATCTCACTCAGAGCAAAGGCAGGGAGTAGCAGGAAGACCCTGCAGGACCTTTTCCTAACTGTTGCACTCTTGACTTCATTGCCCATTGCTGTCCTTTCTGCCCACTCTGCTCAGCTACTCTGGTGGCTCTTATTTTGAAGACACTAAGTTTTCTCTGCCTCAGGGCATTTGCAGCTCCTATTGACTTTCCTAGAAAGTTCTTCTCTTAGATGTCCAAATGGTGAGTGCCTTCTCTTCTCTCTGCTCAAATGTCATCTTCTGAGGCACACAGCCTCCTAATCCCTGGGATTCCTTATTGCTTCTACTCTGCTTTATTTTGTTTGTTTTGTTTAATGAATACATTTCTATTTGTTCTTCTCTGAATTGCTCAGATCATGGATTCCTTTTTCTTTCAAGTTTTTAGTGTTTCTGTTATTGGTTTATATGAATGATTTATATTTGGGATACATTTACCCCTCATTGGAAACATTTTCTACTAATTTTGATTTGCATTAAAATTTTGTTTATGATATCCCCTGAAGCATAGAAATATTAAAATTTTATGCTGTCATGTGTGTCAGTCTTTCTTCCTTATAGTTTATTTCATTGCTTTTATGCCTTACAAAGTCCTTTTCCCCTTTCAAATTTAATATTCACACATACTTTCTTGTAGAGTATTCATTTTTTAAAAAAATTTCATCTCCTCTATTAACTTTAATCACATTTTCAACATACAGCCAAGAATGAAGCTTTGACAGTAAGCCATAAATTTACACAAGCAAGCATTGTCACTTTTCTGCAGTAGCAGCACTGAGATAACAGAAGAGTTTTTTCTTTCTTGTGCCTTTCTTTGCTTGAAAGCAATAAAAAAAGACCTGAAAGATTTATCCATACCTCAAATTCATTTACCATAAATCTCTTGAAATTATTGCATTTAATTTTGCTTGGTTTCTGGCAAATAAAAAATCACCTTAGTTCCTCAATTAGATTGTTAAATGCAGATTTTTAAAGATCACAGTGATGACAGAACTGGTACATATTTCATCATAATACACCTGCTTATGAGAACTGACATTAAACACTAAAAAGGATTTACATTTAACATGGATCATTTGCCATGTGGGCAAATACTTCCGGTTTACTCAGAGCTAGAGTCTTTACATGGTTCCAGAGGGATGTATTGCAGATTTTGCTGATTACTCATTAAATAGTTGAAACATGTATAGACATTATTTATCTTACAAAGCTTACCCACAGCTAAACAGACATAAAAATTAGGTAAATCTATGGGCAAGATTATGGTTCTTGGAAAGGTTAAAAGTCACCTATATTTTTGGTAAGCTTTTCCTTGTGAGCACGTTTTAAAAGCTGAAAATATGAAGTGCTGGAAGGTCACAAACTTAACAAGCATGTCTTGTCATCCAGTGAAACATGGCATTACACTGCCATGCAAAATCTGCAACTTCTCCCAACAGGCCATTCAGAGACCAACATGGCTCTCTTTGCATAGCAGAGACAAGGTTTTGACTCTGCTCTCTTTTCAATGTGATCTCTGCTCCCAGGACAGTTGTTTCCCAGTATATTACTCATGGAGTAACACTGTATACATTCCTCCAAGAGCCAGGGAGGCTATGAAAGGCAGCCACCATATCTGCTTTCTACAATAATAAACTCTCCAAAAAGTGTTAGGCGAGAACACATAACAAATAAAGGCAAATAATTTTATACTTAATATTCTATTTCGGAACTTCTCAAGGCAAACCAACAAGATAATGCTAACTTAGTGTTTCCCAAGAACTTCATACTATGTGTGGCTAAGTCACTTGGGACCCGTGTATAAACCCTTTTTATGTTTTGCTCAAGTGTTTAAAAAAAATAAAGTCTGATTTAGTTCAGAATTCAAGTCATTCCCAGCCTTTTTAAGATATAGATCCTATGTAGAGGATCTATAATTCAGGCTGTGAATTTGCAGGGGGTGTCCCAGATGTCATAATGGATTTGTACATAAAGGTAAACTCATCAGTAAGTGAGTTATCACTGCAAGGGATTAACATCTATGGTCAAGTGAAAGAGGGGGAAACGTTATTTCATTCAGATTCGAAATCAAAACAGCCTTGGGAGAGTCATGCAGAGAAATGACCACATTTTCTCCTTTACTGATTGGGTAAAGAAAAACACACAGGAACCCTGAGGGCTCAGGTGCTCTAAAGAAGAGGGCAGCAACAGGGAGCCATTCCTGGGATTGACCAAAATAATGGGAGAAGAAGAAAGGTGAAGGAAAACAGCATAAACTCCACGAGGGTTCATGATGAACTGCAAAGGTGTGCTTCTCTTGAGTTCACAAACACCAAGACTAGATTCGAAAACACAGGTTTGGGACTGAGATACTTCACAATAATTTGGTAGAGAAGGGGAGCAAAGCAACCTGTGAGTTCCCATTAAGTGCTAGGCACACCCTAGCTACATCATGATCTTATGATGCTGATTCTTTCATCGACTGTATAAAATGTGGGGAGAAGAGTCAGAGCTGGTGCTGCCACTTTCTAGCAGTTGACCTTGAAGAGATTATTCATTTCTCTGAGCCTTGTTTTCATGTCACTCACTCTTAATCACTTATTCAATCATCCAACATTTATTGATCATATTCACTGTGCCAACTACTGTGCTTGGAATCAACAACACAAAGATGAATTAGGATATGGACTTTGGCCCCAAGAAATCCTGAGCCAAAAAGGCGAAATACCATAGCAGGTAGATTATAAAACAAGATGGTTAGTGCAACTAGGAGAGAGGAACTCTTTGAGCCCAGATCATTTATCCCGGGATGATATTCAAAACATTTAACATCTTGTTAACATGGTATTGCTGAGTCACAAGGGAGGCGGCCAGAAAAAAACCAACCCACTGACCCATCAGTTTGGCCCTTCCTGTGCCTATTGGTTGGATGTCAGCCCTGCAGACATCCCATCAAGTAGGAAGTTTGCATGAGTAACTATTGCAGCAGCAGCGACAACAACAACAAAAGATGCACTTGGGAATTAAAGTGAATATTCTAAGAAGGGAGAATATATTACAAAAAAATTCAACACTCTCCCACTTGCTTTTATAAATTGCTCTTTAGTACTACCATCATAATCAATAAAAGTAATGGAAGGAAAGAATAATTCTTTCAAAAGAAGGGCTTCCCTGGTGGCGCAGTGGTTGAGAGTCCGCCTGCCGATGCAGGGGACACGGGTACGTGCCCCGGTCCGGGAGGATCCCACATGCCTTGGAGCGGCTGGACTCGTGGGCCATGGCCGCTGGGCCTGCGCGTCCGGAGCCTGTGCTCCGCGGTGGGAGGGGCCACAATTGATATTAGTAGAGAAAAAAATCAGACACCAGTTCTCCAACTAAATTATAAAACGTGTATAATAACATTTTCTGGGTTGTTATTAGGATTAAATTAAATAACGGATGGGATGTAGACCAGCTATTTCAGTACTTAGCACCTAGAGGGCCCTGAATAAATGGAGACTCTTAATGTCTTTTTTACAGATGAAACAGACTCGAAGAGGTTAATTAATTCGTTCACGTTTACATAACTAGTGTTGAAGCCAGCATTTGATGTCATTATATAACCATACAGTGGAAAAGTCCATAGCTTTTCCTTGTATTTCTTTAATTACTAAGTTGTAAGTTGCAAACATAATGACGTGTTAACCTTCGTTACTATTTACCTTTGGCTCTTTCGACAAGTTCAAGGTTGTACACTAAGTGGATAACTAATATTTGTTATGCTGATATCTGGTCCAATTACAAGGCTTTGGAGGAAGACTGGCTAATCTGACCGCAAGTTCATCACCCAGATGACATTGATCCTGCTGGGGCAGCTAATTTAAATTAAAGGCATAAGCACCCAGGAGGATGGAAGCAGCCGCTGGGTTGTGAGCCTTGAAAAGTCAAATCTATAAAGTGACAGCAAAGGCCCATGGCATGTGATGTTTAATTCAGGCAGAGACCATGACAGTGATTTGTGATTATGAGAATGTGGCATAGCCACCATAAAGCATCTTTATGTGCTCATATATACTGGGTACCATGTAAGCCAATTAAGGATTTTTCCCCACAAGAGAGGATAATTGTAGGAGGAGTTATCTGCACTGGAAATTTGCACCTTTAAAAAGGTTTTACCTAAAATCCTTTAGAAGCTATAGTGGAATATTTCAAACAGGATTTGTAAAGATAAAGCAAGGTACATCTGCAATGCATTTGGAATCTGTGGTTTTATGCCCAGAGGAACTCCACATGGGAAACAGCTCAGCAGCAGGAGTCCTTCTCACCTCAAACTGAGCCACCCAGTCTTCTCTGATAGTTAAGAGATTAGGAAGACACCTGTCGATCTAGATACTGGAAAAAGTCAAAGCGGCAGAAAATCAATTCTTTCCTCAACCACGAGTCCATTAGAGATAGGTCATTCTTTCCTCATGCATCTGAAATAACTCACCTTTGAGCAGAGATAAAACATATGTAAAGCTTCACTAAAAAAAAAAAAAAAAATCACATTTTCTTTCATTCAAGTTATGAACAACAGATACATGTGAATTAGGGTGTCTATACTCATAGCTCTTACTGCCTTGGACACAACTCTGTCTTGATATAATTGCTTTGTATTTATGCAAAACAGACTTTCTGTACATGGACAAGTCTAAGTTACCATGGATACTACAGTTTAGAAACTCCTGGAATTTTTTTTTTACAATTAAAACAAATCTCAATATGGTTGTATTTTTTAAATGAATGGATTATTATAATTAGAACCTGATTTTTAAAGCTCTGAACCATATTTTCCTCATCTTCTGAAGAAAATACTTTAACTTCGGAAACAATTCAATGTCCAGTCTTCATGGATGGACCCACCTGCTGAGTGTTCTGATGAAAACTATACAGAAAAGCCACCAGTTAATTACAGATACACAAACCGTCACTTTCCATTAGATGCTACATTTGTAGATAACAAAAAATGTTTCAATAAAAACATGACCTATTGGGCTTCCCTGGTGGCGCAGTGGTTGAGAGTCCGCCTGCCAACGCAGGGGATACGGGTTCGTGCCCTGGTCCGGGAAGATCCCACATACCGCGGAGCGGCTGGGCCCGTGAGCCATGGCTGCTGAGCCTGCGTGTCCGGAGCCTGTGCTCCGCAACGAGAGGGGCCACAACAGTGAGAGGCTGGCGTACCGCAAAAAAACAAAACAAACAAAAAAGAACACGACCTATTGTTTCCAACATAGAATGAATTACCTCTTTTGAAAACTAGTTTTATAACAGCAGTCTGGGGCAAGAAATTCATAACTAGTAAATTAGTGATTAAGTGCTAAAGTTCATTCCATGAATAGTATGGCTTTTAAGAAATCTGAAACTCAACATTCACTACTTTAACAGGACCAACAGAATAGTAGCTATGAGTATGATACATCTGTGGCTACAATGGCTAAATGTCTATCAAGGACTCATATTTCTCTTCCATGATAGAGATAGAAGTGCTGCCAGGAAGTGACTTCCCAGCCAGGGACTACATTTCCCAGGCACCCCTGCATCTAGGTGAAGCCCTGGATTAATTCTCACTAGTGGAAGTGATGTGTGACACTTTCAGGGCAAGATGACTCAGCCAAGAGTGTCTGTGTTCTATACATTTTCTGAGAAGATTCTGAGACCTAAGGACAGGGGTAAGCAAAATACAGTCTGGGGGCCAAATCTAGCCTGCCACTTGTTTTTGTAAATAAAGTTTTATTGGAACATGTTTAGTCATGTTATGGCTACTTTCTGTGCTACAACTACAGAGCTGAGAAATGGCAAGGGACAATATGGCCTACAAAACCTACAATATTTACTCTCTGGCCCTTTAAAGAAAAAAGTTGCCAACTCTTGCCATGGGGAATATTGGAGACAGACTATGAAAGGAGCCTGTGTTCTTGAATCATCATGAGGAAAAGTACCTGATTAGACATACCCATTTGGGGTCTGAAGGAGTGAGAAAGAAATAAACTTCTGTATTTGAGGCATCCTAAAGTTTTTAATCAAAAAAAATTTTTTTGTATTGTTTTACCATATGTTCAAGGAGAAGTGGAAGGCCAAAGTTTTTATATGGTTGAAAGAAAGAATGCTTAAATAAAATTCGGTGCAAAACTGGCTAATGTCTTTCGGCAATAAAAATGTAAACTTTATCTTTTCTATGGGACAGAAATTAATTTCTATCTCTGCTGGACAAAATTCATTGGATTGCTGTCAGACAAGAGTCATTTCCATCACTATTAGTTTTCTAAGAGCTATTATCTATCTGCTAATCAACAGTAAATAGCAAATTAAACAAAGGAGCACACGCCTACAAAATCAGATACTCCCCAGGCACTTCTGCTAGCTAGTATGTCACCTAACACTGAAAACACATGCAGTAATAACTTTTGCCTATTTCAAATTTTTGTTGGTCTTATAGACAAGGTGAATAAATATGGTCTGGGTGACCGAACAGTTGAACATCCAGCAAACACCTCTTGTTTACATGGATCCAATTCTAGGATCATGGCATTCTGTGATAGTACATACAAATTTATCTAGGTAATACACCATGAAATCCCAGCTCTTTTAGTTTTCTGGTTGTTCTCTTTTAACATAAAATATGTAGTTTCCTAAACTTGATCTCCTACACGGTAACCTGGAAAATTTTGGCATATACTCTAACTCTCCTTGGTTTTCCTATGACAGTAAGGCTACTAGCAGGGCATATGACTCTTTACAATTCTGCATGTTGTATATGAATTCTGCAACCAGATGGTGTAGCCACGTTTCATTTGAAATTCACAGCCTGGATCTATGCTCAGCGAAGGATGGGTGAGCCTTGGCTCCTACTTCAGACAGGGAGCTCCAGCCAGAACTGATACATGGTTTTCTTTAGCTGAATCCCTTCAGATAAAAGTTCCACTCTTTCTGGATTGGAATGCTAACACTGGCTGCCCAAAGATGTTGAGGAAAAAAGAAAAATTCACAAAGATCCTCTCTATGTGTTGGATATCTATTACTTCTGATGTGTCTTCTCTCTCGGTGTATGAGTTTGTCTTCTAGCAGATAGTTAAAATAGTTTGTTTTAAAAAATCCCTAAAAATTTCAGATTCAAATTCACATGCATTGTAAACAAGTTTGACTATAACTCAAGAGGTTGAACCTTCCAGTTCTTGGGTTTGTGATCAAGGTTATTATTTTATTTTATATTCTGAAGTTAACATTTGGAAAATAGGCATTCAGATAACCTTTTAAAAAAAAATGTGCCAATCATGGCTGGATTTGTGAAGAAAGGCTACATGAGGAACTGGGACTTAAATAAATTGTGGTGAAAAGGAAAATATTTTCAAACACAAAGGAGCATGACTTATTATTAGAGGTAACTGAGAGAATCAGTTCAGAATGTCTAAAGACTCTTTCTGGAAAATCAGACATTTTGATTTAAAACTTTAAAGACTGATGATCTAATGGTAATCATACAGAGCTTTTGCTGTTATTAAATTAATCTGATCCGATATTTGGGAAGATAGACTCCACCAAGAGGTTCCATCAACATTTACAACCCCCAAAGAAGAAATTCCTTTTTCTTCTTTGCAAGATGGTTGAATATTCATTCATTTGTTTGTTCACTAATTTGTATCATTCCTCCAATAAACATTCATTAAGTGCCTATAAAGCATCCTCATTGCCCTGGGAGTTGAGTGTCGCCTACCACACCCCACGGGGCACATAGTTAAAGAGAGTTGATTCCAGAGCCAAGCTCCCTAACTTTGACTCTAGACATCTCCATTTATTAGCTGTGTGACCTTGGGCAAGTTATTCAGGTTGTTGTGCTTAGTGTCTTCATCTACAAAACAGAAATTAATAATAGTATTTACATCATTGGGTCTTTGGGAGTATTCAATGAGATAGACTATTTTAAGAGCCTGGAGCAGTGAAGGTAAATAGTGAGTGCTAATATACTTCTGCTATAATAATTATCTGTAAGATGATTCAGTTCAAATATATCACCAGAACTGAACCATAAACACAAGCCATGTCCTGCTACCACAGTTATTGGTATCTATATATTATGAGGGAAACACGTTTTGGATTTATCAAGTACTTCTCCCTGTCTCCATCCCAAAATAACATACAAATATCTTTTTCTCCTCTCAACCAAGAAAACGAGACAAAAAAGTCAGAACATAGGCATTTTGGATTCCTGAATTAATTGCCTATCATTCAGAGAAGGGCAGTGCGGATGGCCTGCTCTCTCAAATGGTGCTCTAACCATTTAGCTCAATTAGAAATATAGCTCAATTAGAAATATAGCCAGGGATGTTGTAACTATTTACAGACTCCGGGGAAGAGGGCACTTGGGTGGAATGGTTAGGACCACCTTCCCACTCAACCAGTAGAACGATGCTTCTGGAGGCCAAGGAGATTTCTGTGTGTAGTTTACATCTATATATCCAGCTGCCATCACCACCTCATAGGAACCTGAATTTCCTTTGACACCATCTTAATTAGGTTCACTGTGCTCTGGGTCCAGCAACTTCATGGACCATTACTGCACCATCCTTAAGCCTGGCTGATATCAGTGCTTACGTGATCTCAATACAGAGGCATCCATCTCATTAAGAAAGTTAGTTGTACTAATAGAAATGTGGTGTCTCCATGACCACAATGCCAGCCAGCAGCAGCAGCAGTTTTAAGATTTAAGTCCATCTGAGTTTACATTCGTAGGTATAATAGGGAGACGCGTGGCATCTAGTTTTAGGGGATGTGCTCTAGCATAATGAAAAGCAGACCAGAGAAATGGTGTACACTGGAGTGTATGACCTTGGGAAAACCATTTGACTTCTATGTCTTATGCAAGATGAGATAAATGTGTTATGCAAGAAGAGATGAACAACCCAAAGGGCTGTGGTGAGGCCAAACGTGGAAGATTTTGAAAAAGGAAAGAGCTATGCAAATGTGGATATTAATATAACCTTCAAGGCAAAGATGAAAGTCTTCAAGGATGATTTAATTGACACTGACTAGAGAGTAATCTAGTTCCTTAAGCCTCCACATACAACAGAAGGTGACTAGGAAGTTCACATTGGGTTGTTTATATAGCAACTTTCTAACCCACTCTAACATGAAAATCATGTACCTTCTGCTAAATTTGCATCTAGTTGATAGAAATAGACAACATGGCATAGTACAAACAGGCAGCCTGGTATGACTAACACTCTCCCCCATACTGACTGAAGAAAAAAAATCCTTTTTTTTTTTTGGCCCAAGCTACAATCGATTGGCAAGAGATCTCAGCCTGGGACTGGTGGTGGGCAGAGCTGGGCTGGTTGTGCTGACAAAGCAGATGGCAAACGGGTCACTTGTTGTACATTGGGTTCAATTAAACCAAAAGGGTTGCTATGAGAAACTTGAAGGCCAAGGAAAGGAATCAATTTGAAACATCTCATAATTATTAAGAAGAAAGTGACAATGAGGGCCTTCTCTGGGGGCAGTGGGCCAGCAGGGCACAGCAGGGGACCACTTCTAACTAACTCTTTCTCTATAATATTAGAGCTAGTTGGCTCAGAAATAGGGACTGTGGCTAATCCAGACCAAAGCAAGATAGCTTTCTATGGTAGCCGCCCAAATTCTTCCTGATTTTACTGTCTGAAATTTTAAGAAGCAGCACCATTGCGTTCAGTTGCTTATTCAGAACACTGCACTAAGATACCCATGTTAACGGTTTCAATTTTTGTGTTGAAAAGTAGTCACTTTGGTCTCTCTCAGGGCCTCAAGCCATCCCCCTAATCCTACTAAGAATTCCCCTACCACCGTGGATTCAGGTCATCAGAAGCATCCAGAAAAAACATGTGGCTATACTGTGTGTTATGAAGCACTGCTGGCTGGCATCTGAAAGTTCCTGACCTGCTGGTGCATCCTGGAATTTCCTGGTGAGAAGGAAAGAGCACTGAAGGGCCGACAGAAGATGGTGGTCCAGATCCTGGCTCTACAACCTGGGTGCCTTATTTAGAAGTACCTCCTCTGTTCCAGGCATGGAGGGAGGCACTGGGTATCTGAGATGAGGCCCACCACGGAGGAGCTGACAGTCTGTGGGAGCACAGACAGGTGTAGAACCAGACACCTGAAATGTGGTACTTAAATACCAAACCATCAGAGCAAGCCAAAGGCAAGGAGCGGATGATGCACTCTGCCCGCCCAGAGCTGGGCCATGAAGGATGAACGGGGTTCAAGACACAGGGATGTCATGTGCAAAAGCATGTGGTGTGGGCTTCCCTGGTGGAACAGTGGTTGAGAGTCCGCCTGCCAATGCAAGGGGATACGGGTTTGTGCCCCAGTCCGGGAAGATCCCGGAGCGGCTGGGCCCGTGAGCCATGGCCGCTGAGCCTGTGCGTCCGGAGCCTGTGCTCTGCAGCAGGAGAGGCCACAACAGTGAGAGGCCTGCGTACCGCAAAAAAACAAAAACAAAAGCATGTGGTGTGCTCAGGGGACCAGATGGTGCAGGTAGTAGGACCTCACTGAATCTCAGATTTTCCACTGGTAAATTTCTATCTCATAGGCCTGCCTTGAGAATCCAGTAAGGTAATGTTTATTACACTAGTTCTATATCTCTTCCAGTTTATCTCAAAGTAGAGTTTGGGGAATCAACTGTATCAGAATGATCTGGGGTACTTGTCAAAAATCCAAATCCCTGGGCTCCAACCCAGACACCCTGAGTTTGAATCTGGGGTGCAGCCCAAGGTGGTGACTTTTTAATAAGTACTCCAAGTACTGAGGATGGAGAACCACTGATGTCATCTATAGTGACTCTGAGCAATTCAGAGATGAACTAACCTGATTTCACAGACTCACTGAGTAGATAAAGGACTAAGTCAGCATGTTTTCAAAGTTGGGATTGAAAAAAAAAGATCAGAAAGATGTGTGTGTACATATATGGCAAAATGTATTTCCCTAAAGTCTTTCTTCTCATCCTATCTAGAAATGCAGTTGATATTCAAAAGAAGTCAGAATTGAGAACTCGCAATAATATATATATACACAAATATATTTAATGGTGCATAAAGTGCTATATGCATATTTTTTTATCAAGTCAGCATTAAATACCAAGCAATTCTAACTGCAAGGCAGCAAGAAATTTGAGAGCTCTCCATAATATTACTTGAAATCATGTATTATTTTCTTCCAATGAACACTTTATGATTTAATATTATGGCCTTTTTTTTTTTCTGCCAAAGGCATAGCATTGAAAATAATTGTACTAGTATCTATGGAAAAACACTTGATTAAATGGGCCCACATATCACTGTAATTGCTTTCTACTGGCAAGTTAGTAGCCAGATAAAATGGGATATTATTCAACTGTCAAGACTTAGAATTTACTATCATTAAAGCAGTTCATCTTGACTGTGATTGCAGAAGTTTTCAGTACAGTGGAGAAGAAAAAGTTTAAAGCCGTGACCTGTGAGTTGGGGAAGGGGAAGTCTGTAAGAGGCCAGGAAGGAAGCTCCAGAGAAGGAAGATGACGGACAGAAGGGTGGGTGGGAATGAAATGCACAGAGAGAGCGCCAATTATACCGGAAAGAGTGTGGGATTTGGAACCAGATCTGTATTCACATTCGGGCACCTTCATGCATTTGGTAAAGTAATTAGTAATATCATTCTCAATTTCTTCAGTAAAGTGAAGAAATTATTGTCTATCTTGCTGGGCTGCTATGAGGATTCAATCTCTGCCAATACTAGATGTTTAGTAATTAATAACTATTAAAATTAAACACTAGTATTTCCAACAGAAATGTAAAAACAAAAACCCTAGATTTAATTTTTAATCCTCAGAAGGAATTTCAACCAATGATTTGCCGCCTGAAGGATCAAACTTAAACGTTGCCTTTCCAATGTCATTAGTTACACATGAATTAGAACAGTTGAAAGTATTGATAGGCAGGCTTAGCCGAGCATGCCTTCGGGAAGCAGGGTTCCCTTTGGCAGCATTTCATTTCGTCTGAATTCTTCAAAGGCGAGCTTCTGCCAACAGCTACTGCTTTTAAATTATGCAGAGTTGGAAAACATGTTGATGATGGGATATTTTGATTCTTAAGAACCACTTGAAGAGGGATTCATAAAATTAATTAGCATACACATAAGATTGCTCAGCATGTATTAGATTATGTTAGATTATATTCTGTTAGATTATGCATAATTGAAAAAAAGTAAAAAGGGGAATGTGGAGAAAGTGAGTCATCACAACCAGCCAAACTCCTACCCTTACCCTTAAAACAAGGCAAATGGGAGGCCAGGGCTTTGGTTCTGGCCAGGCATATTTTTCTGAGGTTTGGACTTGTGGACAATGGCAAGTTCGGAAAATGTAAGTTAACGTGGGCTCCAAAGGGACGTGGTAGACACCCATGACCTTTTCAAAAAAGGGCAGTAGAATGCAAAGATGCCCAGATGGGGAATTAGAATATCCACGTGATGTCTTAGCAGGAAAATAAAGTGTGATTGTAAATGGTCTTACAATCAGCAGGTATTTGGTCAGACAGGTCCTCCTCAGCTCAGGGAGTCCTGAAGAAGTCTGGGAGGTAGGAGGAGAATGCTGTGCGGACGGTGGGCAGAGGTATCTTGTGGTGCATGGCCAGTGGGTTTCCTGTGGGCAGGGCCTTCTCAGGCTGAGCAATGTCCAAAGGGCCACCCTCTTCAGGAAGCATGAAGGGGGAGGATGCCCTTGTAGGTCAACTCCTCATGCAGGATTTATATCTGCCTCTGCCAGGAGATCTGGTCACTAGGTTCCAGGCAGCATCAAAGGAAATGAAGAAGTGGGGCTGGGAGCAGCGGGTCATCAGTGTCACATCCCTGAAAGTAGCCCCGAGATTTGTCCACATGCACTTATTTCCCAGCAAGACTCACACCAGCTCACGTTACCTTCCTTTATGGCCTACACAAGGCCTCACCAGACTAATGGATGCACTTGGGTTAAACTCATTTGAACTCATTGTTGTGTAGAACAGCGCTTGGTAATCATAAAAAAAAAAGCCTCTATGGAACAGGCTCTTCCCCTGCACGCCCTAACTCCCATCTCACTTTCTTTCCCCTGGAATCAGATAAAACACATTTAGCAAAAAAACAACAAAAAAAAACACATTTAGCCATTTCAGGGATGTTGGAGGGAATCAAGTCAAAAAAAAAAATTAGCAGCAGTCATCTTGTTTATTTTATTTAGGCGGAGAAGTTCAAATTGTTTTTTTTGTACAACCAGATTGATTATATAGAATTTTAAATAAAATGTCTCAATTCTGAAATCTGTAATGAGAGAAATAAAACCTCCCCAGTAAAGAAAACCCCTACTAGTCATTTTCTGCTTTTTTGTTACTATACTCATTTTATTGAAAAAACAAAATGCAATGCTTTTCTGGAGACAAAAGCACATCACTAGTTCTAACCTTTGTCAATGCAGCACAAAAGCAGAGATACTTTGTTTAACACCAGAAACCCACAGATGAAGAACTAAATGTCATTGGTAACCAAGGAAACTAACAGTGAATGGTTGGCTGTCTTTCAAAGGAAGATAAGAAGGGGCAGGAGAAAGATAATACAACATAGGTTAAATCCCACGGGAAGAAAAGATGCACTGCGCCCAGGTATCCTATTAGTACCACCTCTATTTGCATTTTGCTGATTTCTTGCAACAAAACCTCCTGTCACAAACAATTCAACACAAGGAATACCTGTCTTTGGTCTTAGTCCACAGAACAGTTGTGTTTTATAATAAAACCCATTCAATATTTCATTTTGGCCCTGTGAGTATCCCCAATTTTGCCCTCAAGGGCTGTCACCCCAAAGTACATACCAAACATTATTTCCTGTCAAAATATTTATTTGCTGTTGTGATTGACAAGTAATCATTCCTGGAATATAACATCGTCAATTGTACCTATTCACCACGCACACCCAGATATCTGCTACACAATCATGTCTCTCCATTTTTAATCATCAGTCAAATGCATTCACAGGATGCCAGCCATGCACTGAGAGGAGAGAGAGAAGAAACAAGATGTAGAACCCTGGACCAAGAAAACCTAAGGGACAGAACAAACATGGAGTGAGAAAACAAAAGACATCCAATTGGAAAATCAGCGAGAGAAACACAGGAAGCGCACTTTGCCAAAGCTAGCTACACAGCACCGCATGTACGTGTGGGAGAGCTGGAGTGGGACAAGGGCTGTCATCACTCACGGATGGCTTCCTGGACCAGCTGGGGGAGGCAGAAAAGGAAGCAGAGATGGAAAGAAGCATAGGATGCACTTGGAAGAAACTACGCACTTAGCTTCTTTGGATATGTTCTGAAATGGGACTCTGGGACCTTACAAATATTATGACAACCATTTCCTGAGTGCTTTCTGGGTGCCAGATGCCTCACTTGGAAGGTTACAAGTATTATGTCTAATCCTCATGATAATCCTACAAGGTATGCACGATTATCCTCATTTCACAGACGAGAGGCCTGGGGTTCAGGAAAGTTAGGTCACTTGCTCAAGGTCACACAGATATTTGAATCTGGAATACAAGTCTGATTCTCAAATGGGAACATTCCCACTATCACATGCTGCTTTTCTCAGAGGTGCACTTCAGAGGGTACAAGATTCAGGAAATCATTTACTCAGGGCGGCCCACCTAAATCCTCTGATCTTGGAAACATGTTCGAATGTTTAAAACAAACAAACAGACATTCTCAGACATTCTCATTAGCTGAAAGGAGCAAGTCCTTTTGGTCAGCCCTTGGGTTTTCTGCCAAGGACACAAGGCAGAAGCACCAGCATGATGCCGTGGACAGCTATCACATCTGCTTTCCTGTTCCTGTTCTTAGACAATGCAACTGACTAAGAAACCTACTAATTAAATTGCAGGTGGAGTTGCAATCGGAGAGGAACTGCTTACTTGTGGTTTCTCTCTGGAAGCAAGGAGGGAATCTCTTGGCACGGAGGGAACGGGCAGACCTGAGGTACCATCCGAAGATATTTTTAATGTGAGCATTGTCATGCAGGAAGTTGCTCCCAATTAAACTTAAGTAGTGGGCAAAAAAGTGCAGTCTCCAGGGAGGCACATCGCCTGGCTCTGCAGGGAGGCTGCAGGCATGCAGCTTGGTAGAATGCATCGGGCCTGAGGGTCTGGGGGGATGCCAAGCCACAAATTAGCTCTGCATCCAGTAGATGAGGCTGTAATTTAGCTTAAGTAGTGGGCAAAAAAGTACAGTCTCCAGGGAGGCACATGCCTGGCTCTGCAGGGAGGCTGCAGGCATGCAGCTTGGTAGAATGCATCGGGCCTGAGGGTCTGGGGGGATGCCAAGCCACAAATTAGCTCTGCATCCAGTAGATGAGGCTGTAATTTCTTTTCCTTGGCCGGGAGGAGGGGATGAAATTTTGCAGGTGAATGTTTTGCAGGAGAAAGTCCCCATAGGCAGGGGGAATGTCAAAGCGTTCTACGTTAATTTGAGGGGTAAAGAGAGCAACCTCCACACACGTATGGGGTCAAAGCAGAGCTTAGTAAAGGGTCAGCAAGTGACAGCTGGTTAAATCCAGCTTGCAACCCGTTTTGCTGTGATCAGAATGACTTTTGCATTGTTAAATGTTTGAAAAAAGAAGAATATTTGACAGAGACCATATAGGGCCTGCAAAGCCTGAACTATTTACTATCTAGCCTTTTACAGAGAAAATTTGCGGATCCCTGGTTTGAATGTTGCCACTAAAGGACTTTAGGGTCCCTCCGTGCCTCAGTTCCACTCTGGGGATTCCGTCATTTGTGCTTTTTACCCAATCCTCAATTTCTGGTTCAATCTTTCTTCTCTCTTGCAGCCCTCCACTCGGCTTAGAAATATCTTTGTTTCCATGACCCTGGCTCCTCTGGAAGACTCTGTCCTTGACCAAACTCAGGCTCTTCTGAGCCTTCTTCTAGACGTGGCCTCAACCTTGGCCTATAAGGACTTCAGACTCTGCATAAATGACTTCAACCACCCTGGGCTCCACTAAGAGACCTGAACCAACTTAAGCACAGTTTCTTACAGCTCAAGGCCATGTCCCCCATCCACTCTTAAGTTCATGCCTGAGAAAGCTCAAGACCCCCAAAAGAATTTACTGTCTGTTCCAGCCAACACCAGAAGATAGAACCCTTGTCTCCGATAAGCGTCAGACAGCAAACCCAGATGGCCTAATTACACTGACCAACGCCTTTACCTGCATTTTGTAATTTTCCACTTTTCCAACTTGAGCCCCAATCATTCCCCCTGCCTATTCCCTCCTTCTACCTTTAAACCACCAATCACCTCTGCACAGAACAAAATTGAACTTGGCTTACATTGGACTCTCTTCCTTATACTATAGTAGTTATACTGAGTAAAATCAGTCTTTATTGCTTTTTTTTTTTTTTTTTTTTTTTGGAGGCTCACGGGCCCAGCCGCTCCGCGGCATGTGGTATCTTTCTGGACCAGGGCACGAACCCGTGTCCCCTGCATCGGCAGGCGGACTCTCAACCACTGCGCCACCAGGGAAGCCCGTCTTTATTGCTTTTTACTAATGTCTGGCTTCCTCTCTCTTTGACATCTCCCAGCACTTCTACCCCTCATCCAAGTGGCCCTCACTTATCACCTCCAAAGTCTTACCTCCCACCCACACCTCAGTCCCCAGCAATCAGGGTGCTATCTCCAAAAAGTTCCCACTGACCTCCTAGCGGTCTCCTTTCATCCTTTTCTTCCCAGGCCTTTGCAGCATCTGACCCCATAAAAGACCTTCTTTCTGAAACTTTCCCAAGAATTCAGGGCACTGCCATCATCTGGTTCTGTTCCTATTTTGCTCTCTATTCTCCAATCTACCCTTCAATGATGGCAATCACCAGGGCTTTTCCTTAACCCTTTATCCACATGCTGTACACCCTTGTTAATGGCTTCACAACCAATACCATTACTGTCCCTGGATATCGATTCATCTTTTCAAGTGTCTCTGGACATCTTTTCCTCTCAAACTCAGCATGTGTCAAACCAAACATCTCACCCCACACTTCCTACTCCTCTTACATTTCCTTTCTCAGTTAAAAGCAATTCCATTTACCTAGTTGCCGAGCTTAGAAACTCAGATACCTCTCTGCTGCTCCTTTCCCCCATCTTATCACAAAACTTCTCCATCATCTGGGGGACATAGACAAGGTAGCTGACATTTACTGAGCATCTATTATGGGTCAGAGAAACCATGCTAGGCAGTCCACATAGGTGATGGCATTTAATCCTCACAACTATCTGTGAGTCAGACTATGATCACCATTCACATATCAGGAAACTAAGGCTCAGAGAGGTTACTACCTTCCCCAAGGTCTCACTGCTAGTGGGCGACAGTGATTCCAGAGCACATGCTCTGATGTGCTTCATGGGCAAGATCAAAGTGGTGGTATATGCTGGAGGCATACAGAGTAGAACCCAAAACGCATCATGGTGCAGACGGAAGAAGACCTGGCTGAAGTCACTTTCATACACTTCTATGAAAAAATGACGATGCTGGATCTCTCGTATCCAACTCAGCCCTGCCTGCATGAAAAATAAAGGCAGGCGCCCTGCCTTCCCTCCCTTCACAAACTGCACTGCTGAGGGCATGTGCCAGGGTGAGCATCTGATCCACTGCCAGGTGAGGAGGCACCTTGGAGCGGGTGGCAAGGCCCCAGGGCTCAGGGCTGCACACAGACATGTTTTCCTGGAGATTCTTAATCCTTGGGTTCCCATAGCTCACAGTGCATTCCAGCCAGATAACCTATGGCTTAAAATCTTTATTTCAGAATAATGGCAATATGGAACCCAGACAGTCAAGGCTTTGTTCTAATTTCTACCAGTCTTAGAGCTTGAGGAGGCTTGGATTTCTAGCTCATGGAAGGGAAAAAGATCACCAGGGACCATGCTTTTCCATGTGGCCCATTAAAGGGCAGCCTGTTTCCCACTTATTCAAAGATCTTCCCTCAGTGGCTTGGTTTCAACTCACCCTTGTCCTGCTCCCCATGGGGTGTTATGTAGTCTGGTTATTCTCACGGCAGCTGTTGCCTCACTCCAGTACTACACTCAGAGGTGACCCTATCACACGAATGCACTCAGATCCTTACAAGTCCTTTGAGATGCAGACATCTATCGAAGTAAGTCACTGTAGAGGCTGATTTTTTTTTTACCAGTCTCTTTTTGGCAGTATGAATCATTCCTTTTAGAAGTTTCACTGTGATGCCCCATAGAAATTTTGAATCACCTTAAGTGATTGTCTACTTAGCTTTCACAATCTTGTCCCTTTTTCCTGCCATTGACCTCTTTTGCATTCCTCCAGTGTCAAGGGCAGCTCTCTTTCCACACTGTGGATTTTCTCCCCCCCAGCCAAACGTGTGTGTGTGTGTGTGTGTGTGTTGACAAGAGAAAGGGTAATCAGAAGCTTGTAGCACTGAAGACCTCACTCTCTTCGGGCTGTTAACTCTTTCTGAAGGTTACAGACTCTAGGGGCACTCAGGTGTAACAAAAACAATGCTTTCAGTAAGGGATTCAGCAAACTGAATGGAATAATTGAATTTTGCTTGTAATAGTTCTGCCTTGCCATTATTAGCCTTGCATGAAATGTTTCTCTACTATTCCAGATTCATTAAGTCTTGAAAGCATTTAACTGGCTAACTCCCATTAGAAAGGACTGTTTGCTCAGGAAGAAGAAAGCAGCAGTGAGGACGATTTCTACCGTCACCCTTGTTATCTGGGAGCTGTCTGCAGAAGTGCCTCTGTTGCCCCACCTTGTGTGCTGTCCAGCGTCTTCTGAGGCTGCTGGGGACGTGTGTATCCACCCCAGAGGATGGCTCCGTTGGTCCCTGGAGAAACTGTGTCTTCCCATTTCGGTGGCTTAATGGCAGCCTCTTACTACACACACCTTCTCCAGATCACTGTGCCTGAGCACATGGCATCCGATCCTGGTGTTTTCGGACTCCCCTGTCGCTCTTACATGGGCAGATGTTGACTCTTAGTTGCTGTCTCCGCTCAAGTAAAAGCCTTCTATTGGGACTTATTCTGGTATAGAATTTAAAACAGACCTCTTGGTAAAATTCTCTCTTGCCCCTGTCTACTAGATCAGTGCTTCTCAAATTTTGAGGGGCACGTGGGTCACCTGAGGATTTTACTAAAAGTGCAGAATGAGTCAGCAGATCTTAGGTGGGGCTTGAGATTCTGCATCTCTAACAAGCTTCCAGGTATTGCCAATGTGAACCACAGGCCACACTTCTGAGTACAAGATACTAGATTCATTGATACTGGGACAGCACCTCAGGGGGATCCCTCCCAGAAGCTCACGGCTCCACTGGGATGCACAGGCACCTTTGTTCTTGCTGCTCCCCATAACTCACATCTCTGTGCTAGTCACACGCAAACGCATCCTCCTCCCTGGATTAAGCGCCTTCGGCAGATGCGTGCCCTCTCAACAAGAGATTGTATTCAGTTCATCAAAATCCTAAATGCAGCAACATCACAATTTATCTTTCTGGGCTGGTCTCCTGTCTCCCTCCCTCACCCTAATCACCTTCCAAGTGGCCGATACTGGCTGAGAGGTTGCTACGGGCCAGGCCCTGCCCCTTGGACCCTGCAGTTCTCCATGCTCTTTCATTCCTCGGGGCTCTTGAAAACACTACCCCTTTACTAGGAGCCCCCTCTCCCATCCTCTGCTGTTGAGTGGCAACAGGTCCATGCCACCTCCCCTGGAAAGTGCTCCTGGATTCTTCCAGGCAGGGTTGCTTGTACCCTTCTCTGTGCTCCAAAAGCTTCCAGGAAAGATCTGTTTTATTTTGTTCATTTGCCTGTCTCTATTCCCCAAATATACCCTCCACACTGTGAGTTGAAGGGGCCTGCAAAGTGTCTTGTCATTCCTAGCATTGATCCTAGCCTTTCCCTACTCTCCAAATTAATGCAATAAAGTGAATTCTGCTAGCTAACCTATTTGCTCTTCAAAACAGTCAAATCCTCTCTCAACTCCTAGATCATAGGTTAGGTAAGCAGTGCCTAAGTGATTCTGTCCTCTGTTCAACTTGACTGGAGCAGAAGGAGTGAAGAAAAATGGGAGGAGCCCTTCAAAGGACAGAAGGCCAGGGTATGTCCACAGAGTTCCCAATGGTTTGGGTTGGAGAGTTGACAAGACATGTCTCATACAGCAGAATTAAACATCCCCACCTGCTTCTCTGAGAGCCACTACTGCATTATCATGCAGAATATGGTGTCTGGGATCAGACAACCTGGGTTTAATCTAAGCAATCAGCTTTACTTTTAGAGTCTGTTTTCCTGCTAGGACTAGTAAGCGCTAGTACTAGTAGTCATTGGGTAGCTATTCTGAGGATGAAATGGGCTTCTCTATGACCAGCACTTACTCAGTGCCTGGCACAAAGTAAGTGCTTTATACACGGTTGTTACTCTATTACATAGAACCATGGTAATCTAGGGAAGAGTAGAATAAAGTGGTGCAGGGCTAGGAACAGACAAGTCAGGTCTCCAGCTGGGTGACACAGGCTGAGTTACCAAACCTTACTTTACCAGCTTTGTGTGCTCATGTGGGAATAATACCACTGTTCCTTGATTCTGTGATACCACCAGTGGCGAGATACTTCATTAATTTAATAGCAGCTTTCCCTTTGGTAGGGGTCTGAAGATAGAAACTATTAATGTAGACATCATCCGAGGGCCTCGCCTTGAAATTAAGGAAATATGGCTGATTGAAAGGCTCGAGAGGCATCCCTGGCAAGCTCACTCCTGAGCACAGTGCTTGGCAGTGGGGAAGCACTCAGTACACAGAGATGTTATTGTCACTGTTACAAGTAGAAGCAGCCCAGGAAATGGAACAGCACACACTCCAGGACTTGTGTTTCTGCCACTGGCTTCCTACCTAGGAGAGGTCCTTCAGGGGTAATTATATTGATGCTTTGATCTGTCAGATGGAAATGGCCCAGCTACTCAGTAAAGAAAGGAGAGAACACACATATAAATATACAATAGAAATAGAAGATACTTCACTCTTCCATCAGTTCAGTAGAAGCCTTCCTCAGAAGTCAGATATCACTGCTGATATGAGTCGATTTATTTAGTAGATATGTGAGTCCACTTACACACTTATTTCAATATCATCCATTGCATCCATGAGAGGGGTATATAGCAGACTCTGGTGATTGGCTGACTCATTCCCGTCCCAACTCCCTTTCCCTTTCTGGCTCAAAGAATTGCCAGAAGAGGCCTGTGTAGGCTTCCTGGGAAACTTGCTTTCTTGATATAGATGCTACCCCTTCCTCTTCATCCTTCTTTCTAAAGGAACATGAAAAAGATGGCAGGAACTACAGCAGCCATCCAGTGATTATGAGGAAAGGACCAGAGAATCAAGGAGATTTCTGCACTGGCCTTGTAGATTTGTTGAAACAAATTCCAGTAATGTTACATGAGAAAAAAGAAAACTCTTTGTTTAAGTCACTCTAGTAGAGGGTGCTGCTACTTGAAGCTAACAAAATTTCTAATTAATGCAACATGGAGGCAACTAGAGATTATCATACTAAGTGAGGTAAGTCAGAAAGAGAAAGACAAATACCATATGATATCATGTATATGTGGAATCTAAAATATGACACAAATGAACCTATCCATGAAACAGGATCATGGACACAGAGAACAGACTGGTGTTTGCCTAGGGGGAGCGATGGAGTGGGAGGTTGCAGTTAGCAGATGTAAGCTTTTATATATAAAATGGATAAACAACAAGGTCCTACTGTATAGCACAGAGAACTATATTCAATATCCTACAATAAACCATAGTGGAAAATAATATAAAAAAAGAATGTAGGTATATATATATATATGTATGTGTAACTGAATCACTTTACTGTACAGCAGTAATTAAGACAACATTGTAAATCAACTACAGTTGAAAAATGAATATTTGACATAGTAAACCCTACAAATATGTGCTAAGAACCAATATGCAACAACAGAAAAGCCAAATTAACAAGTTACTCCAAACTCTTCCTAGATGCCTGTAGAACTCATATTCCTAATTCCAGCCCCACTTCATTCTATTTCATTGCAGGCTGAATGAATACATTCCTTGGGCAGGAACCACTAGCTCAAGCCAAACTCAGCTACCCAAGGTCCAATCCTAAGTTGACATATGTCAGCCTTACTTAGTTTAGACCATTTTACTTGGTGTTCCGGGTGACATGAGCCTTTATGAACTAAGGAGGAAGCTTTCTAGAGTTGGTCCAAACAAATGAATTCCCTCTTCCTGAAAAAACCCAGGTTCACAACTTGTACAGTTTAGCAACTATATTATGAATAGTAAAAAACAGGGAGACTTGTGCTTTCATTAGCCTGAATGAAAAGAAGTAAATAATCAAGACTTCCCCTAAGACTCCTAGTCTGTCCTGGGTATCCCAACGGGATTTCTGATCCCTTTCACTGGGCAGAGGATGGGATCTGTGACTCCGGGTTAATCAATGCCTGTTTCTAACAGCCGCCATTGTACTCAGTTGACTGAATCAAGATACTCATGTTCACAACTCCATGGGGGGTCCTGAGGCTGGTGGGGAGGGAAGGCACTGTGCTTATTCATATTTGTGTTGTAGCACTTAGCCCAGAATCTGGTACTCCATAGAAGTTTGCTAAATACTGAATAAATGGTGTCATTTCTATTAACAGTGAGTTGGTAATTCAAATCTCATTGCTGTACTCCAACTGTATTATACTTGCAGAAAATCATCCTAGTGACTAATGACTTAGGTTATATAAACATTTAATAGCACAGTCCCCTATAATTATGTTTATCTTTGATTAGGACAGCTTCAA
Organism: Neophocaena asiaeorientalis asiaeorientalis; assembly: GCF_003031525.2. Lineage (NCBI taxonomy): Eukaryota > Metazoa > Chordata > Mammalia > Artiodactyla > Phocoenidae > Neophocaena > Neophocaena asiaeorientalis. Next base: position 794,866 of record NW_020174426.1, read on the forward strand.
TTTGTGCCTGCCCATTTAATTTGTTTTAGTAGAATACATATTACAAGTAAACTTGGAATGTCATCCCAGTTAAAACAATTTTCTTATTGAGTTTTAGAATCTGTTTTTCTAGTGGAAACCGGATAATGCAGCCCAAAAGGTTTCAGGTCTCTTTTCTCTCTGTTTGACAATTTTTATATTCTATTTCACAGAAATAAAACTCTGAATCATAACTCCTCATTGTATACACATATAGCACTATTTTTCTTCACTTACAATGATACTGGTGATCATTTAAAGAATGTTCCAGAGTGTGCTACAGAAAATAAAACTTAGAGCCCTTGGTGACCCAAGTGGAAGTGAACAGATTCTTTAAAATACATGTTTATAAATTGAACAACTGATTTATCAAGCACCTACAATACAACTGGCATTGGGGTTGTTGCTGTACAAGATTTACTTAAGCCTCATATAGACATTGAAGGGGATCAGGAAATGCCATCCCCAAATATGCCCTTTGACATAAGGATCACTTTGAACTGAAGGCAATTAAGAAACAACAGATATAAGAAGAGTTCTTTGCCCTTTTCTTATCTGCCTAAAAACAGGGCATAAATTTCCCCTTTTCCTGCACTAAGATGAGAGCTGGCACTGAGATGAGTCTCCACAAACAAATCTTACTAAAATAACCCTTATCTTCCATTAATTCCCCTAGATGTTTCCTAGTTACTTCTCTGCAGTTTTTCATTTCTTGAAGCCCAAACCCTCTTTCCTGTGTTAAAAAGGGTATATAAGCTCCTGAGTCTTAACCACTTCGAGTTTCACTTTTTTTCTGTGAACTCCCATGCATGAAAAATATTAAGACATTTATATTTCTTTTCTCCTGTCAATCAGTCTTTTGTCAGTTGAATTCACAGGCCCCTAGGAAAGAACCTAAGAGGGTAGAGGGAAAGGTTTTACTCCCCAACAGCATTATTACCCCTCTCTTAGATAACCAAGGAATATTATTACCCCTCTCTTAGATAACCAAGGAATATGAGGCTCAGAAAGATGACGTACCTTATTTTTGGTTCCCTGACCTGTAAGAGGTGGTGCCTGGAGGCAAACCCAGCCCTCATGTTCCCCTGAGCCATGGTGCCTGGAGTGTTATGAGGAAGCCTCTCCATCAGGCACTGCTCTGCATTTTGAGGATGAGAAATCCTGATTCCGAAGAGCAGTGGTATGGACAATCTACCCCTGTGGAGCAGAAACGTCAGGAGAGTGCCCTTATATCACAAGAGGAGCTAGACAGGGTTCCTTTAGAAACATTTTGCTGTATTCATAAATTATTTCTTCCGCAGAGTTACTTCATATTCTCTTTTTGTCAGGAACACAATTAATGTGAGATATTCAGGGGGAACATAGCACTCATCAGAATTTTATAAAAATTCTTTTCACTGGGCAATTATAGTTCACGTGATAAGGCCAAAAGACTCCTTATCCTGTTTTATTTTTAAAACTTAAGCAAAAACTTATTTCTTTTTAAAAATAAGATGTCTTTATGGAAAGTTTTTACTAGATTACATGCACATGGCTCAGAAATAAAAAGTCTGGACAAGTTAACATGAAATCACTGTGCTCCTACTGAGGAGATCACAGCAAGTTTTAGTCACTCGTCTATCCTTTCTGAGATGTCAGAGCATAACCAAGTAAATACAAGTGCATATACACACACACACATATTCCTTAACCCCCTTTAAAATATATTATAGCATACAATACACTTTATTCTTCACCTTGCTTCCCCCCGCCCCTCAGCTGCTTTGTACTCTACTGCATATATGTACTGTCGTTTAACTGGCCCCAAATTTGATGGACATTTAGTTTCTAATTTTTTGCTGCAATGAATAACCTTGTACATACATTTTATACACTTCCAAGCACATCTGTAAGTTCAATTCCTAGAACTTCAATTACTGGGTTAAAAGATGTGTGCATTTGCAATCTTTTAGATATTGCTATGTCTCATTCATTGAAATTTAAGCAAATCTGTTCTTCATAAGCTACATATTAAAGTCTATTTCTCCATGGCCTCACCAACACAATGCGTTATTAGGTTTTTGAAGTTTTTCTAATCTGATAGGTGAAAATGGCATCTCAGTGCAATTTGAATTTTCATTTCTCTTTTTATGAATGAGGTTCAAAGTCTTTTCATTTAAGCCAGCTGTAATTTCTTTTTGTGAGGTATTTTTTCATATCTTTTGCCTGTTTTCCTTCTGATTTATTTTTCTTTATTGATTTCTAGGAGCTCTTTATATAATTGATAAGTTTAGCCCTTTGTCCGTGATGTGAGTTACAAATATTTCCCCGGTTTGTTTTTGATTTTGCTTTAAATGTTTTTTTGCAGCTTAGAAGTTTTTTGAATTTTATACATTTGAAGATACTAATTTTTTATTTTATTGCATTTGATTTTAAGTCACAAATGAGAAGACCTTTTTTACTCTGACATTATATAAAAATTCTTTTGGCATTTTCTTCTATTTTCATGGCCTCATTCATTTTTTTAAACATCTTTATTGGAGTATAATTGCTTTACCATGTTGTGTTAGTTTCTGCTGTATAACAAAGTGAATCAGCTATATGTATACATATATCCCCATATCCCCTCCTTCTTGTGTCTCCCTCCTACCCTCCCTATCCCAGCGCTCTACGTGGTCACAAAGCACTGAGCTGATCTCCCTGTGCTATGTGGCTGCTTCCCACTAGCTATCTATTTTGCATTTGGTAGTGTATATATGTCCATGCATGGCCTCATTCTTTAATTTCTAATTTATTGTCCTGTATGGTGTGATATGTGAGTCAAATTTTGTTTTTGTTTTCCAATTGCACTCAGTTGTTCTAACACCACTGATTGACTAGTCCACCCCCACTGATTTGCAATATATCTTGATCATATACAAAAATTCCATCTATATCAAGGTCTATTTCTAGACTTTTCTCTCGATTACATTGGTCAGATTGTTTATTCATGCACCAGTGCCACACCATTCTACTTGTTAAGGCTTTATAATGTTATAAAATCTAGTGGAGGCTAGTTCCCCATCATTGATCATTCTCAAAACTTGCCTGACTATTCTTGCTTGTCTCTTTTTTCATTTCAACCTAATTACCTTATCTAGTTCAAAAAGGGGGGCTCTTAATACCTTTATTATCATTGGGCTAAATTTACAAAATGACTTAGGGAGAGTTGGCACCTTTGTGATGTTTGTTCCCACCTACAACTTGGTCATTTGTACAAATAACTGTGTCTATTTTAATATTACATAAAATTCTTCCCCATCTCCAATTGCTTAGCAAAATTATACTTCCAGGGAGATTCCTACCAGTCACATTCTGGATCGTCCCTGGAAGTATGCAAACCTTCGTTGTAGAAGTTCAAGTTCTAAGGGGCTGTGTTTAAGATGGAAACTATTTTCTGCTCACAATATAATTGGTTCACAATATGAACCATGATCATTTAAACTGCAGATTAGCTGTGTCTTTCAAGTTGCTTAATGACCCTCTTCAACTCTTTCTTGTGACCTTCCACTTCCCCTAGGCCCATATACTACAGCTGTAGATGCTCAGTGACCATTTTATAAACATTCCTTTGCCCTGGCCTCAGTGACTGGCCTTGAGAAAATATGAGACCTGTATCTAGAAATTTAAGGTTGGGATTGAGAGAGACCAATTTCATTTCTTTTGGTGGCTGGCCTGTTACCTGTTGGTAGATAAGTTCTGCTATGTGACTAAGGAGGAAATGAAGCTGGTTTAGCAAGAAAAGGAGGAAGCAGATGCACAGAGAACGAGATGAGAATCACAGAGCGGTCCCTGGCTCTAGGCCTTTCCAGGTTGCATTCCCATCCTTGAATTTTATAAAACATCACTGTATCCTTATAATCATCCAGTTTGCTTAAGCAAGCTGAAGGTGGTTTTTGTTTCTTGCAATCAAAAGTAAACTAATACAGTCAGTGCTTCTGTATGAAATGATCCATATTAATTCCACAATAATATGAAAAAAAACCCAAATATTCCAAATTTCATAGAGAACAGACTTGTGGTTGCCAAGGGGGAAGGGTTGGGGGAGGATGGAGTGGGAGGTTGAGGTTAGCAGATGTAAGCTTTTATATATAAAATGGATAAACGACAAGATCCTACTGTATAGCACAGGGAACTGTATTCAGTATCCTGTGATAAACCACAATGAAAAAGAATATTAAAGAAAGAATGTATATATATATATATATGTATAACTGAATCACTTTGCTGGACAGCAGGAATTAACACAACTTTGTAAATCAACTATACTTCATTTAAAAAAAATAAATTAAAAATATCTTCCAAATTTAAAAATGCTCTTAGGGCTTCCCTGGTGGCACAGTGGTTGAGAGTCCGCCTGCCGATGTGGGAGACACGAGTTTGTGCCCCGGTCCGGGAAAATCCCACATGCCACGGAACGGCTGGGCCCGTGAGCCATGGCCACTGAGCCTGCGCGTCCGGAGCCTGTGCTCCGCAACGGGAGAGGCCACAACAGTGAGAGGCCCGCGTACCGCAAAAAAAAAAAAAAAAAAAAAAGCCTTTAAAAAACAAACAAAAAAAAAAAAATAGCTCTTAAACACATAACAATAGCAATAATGAACATGAATTACATGCTTACCAAGTATTGAGCTTAAGCGCTTTACATACTCTCTCATTTGATCCCTACAACAAGCCAATCCTGTTTTACAGAGGTGGATACTACCCAGGTATGTCAAGTAAAATGCCTGCTCACAGATTTGAGAAAGTCAAGATTTAAAGCCAGAATCAGAGGTCTCACCTGTGAGTTATGCTGCTTCAAACACTGACTTTTCCTCACAAAAAGCAATGGGAAAGTTTAAGCCAACTCACTCTCGAAGCTGGCCCTGGCTTTCCTCAACTGAGGCTGCAACGCTTACCCGGCAGTTCTCTGACAGAAGCGTTCAGGGTGGAAGACTTGGCCTGAGTAGAAGAACATGTGGTTCTGGAAGAGGCCACAGGCGCTGGAGTGCCTACTCGTTTCCCTGGCTGGATGAGAAGGACCCAGATTGGAAATGTGCTCTAAACCTGGACACCAGGTACCATGTTCCACCGGAGAACTGCTTATTGGGAATTGGCTTAAGTATTGAGAAATGGGGCCATATGTTTTATATTTGTCATTTTTTTTTAAACATCTTTATTGGGGTATAATTGCTTTACAATGGTGTGTTAGTTTCTGCTTTATAACAAAGTGAATCAGCTATACATATACATATGTTCCCATATGTCTTCCCTCTTGCGTCTCCCTCCCTCGAGAAATGGGGCTATATGAAAAAGAAAACTATTTCAAACTACTGAACTTTAACTAAATATAGAAGTTAATACTAGTAGGAGAGCTTTTGGGGGTCTGTTCTCCCTTCAAATCAATATCTCATTCAATTTTTTTTCAGGTGTGTACACATTTACCTGGAAATAAAATGGAGCTAATTAGGAAAACATAGGCTAAAAATACATTTTGTAAAAACAAGCATTTTGGAAAAGAAGCCTTTGCTGTACCTTTGGGACTTCTCAGCGATGGGGTGCTCTGGCATGTTCCCTCTGCTGAGTACCATAGGTTGAGGGATGTTTCTGTGCCACCGCTCTTGCTTCAAATGCTAATTCTATCACTGAAGTCTGGATTATATGCACACCAGCCACCCTTGGCGCAGTTTTGCTCGTAATTCATTTTTGTGCCTTGCTTTTTGAAAAGAGGAGTACTGGGGCTGCTCTGTCGGGGTAGAAGCGGCAAAGCAGAGCCTGCATCCGCATGCGCAGTGCAGTAGAGAGAATCCAGATTATCCTGATGCAACAGAAAAACCTGGGTGCTTGCCTCTTTGTTATGGTAGGAATGTTTTTATAGTGAGAGCAGAGCAGACGCAAGGTCTGGGAACTGTAGAGGGGTGGTGGGGAGGGGAGAGGCCATGGGGTAACGGATGAGTAACTCAGTGGTCTGAAACATTCGGTATACATCAAAACCACGTGGGAGCGTTTTAAAAAATACCAGTAACTGGAGGGTTTTGTTTGTTTGTTTTTTGCTTTTTGATTAATCTGGTGTGACTTGGGCCCTCCTGTAATTAAAACTCTTCCAGGTGATTCTTCTGTTCAGCAGGGGGTGGGAAACCACTGGGCGAGTTGATGGACACTTGGTAGGCCGGAAGGGTGGAGGAGTGTCCATAGAAGCAGCAGCAGGCATTGACCGGGGAGGAGAGTCTGAGCACAGCCCTGAGCAGGGCTCCAAGGACTAAGGACAAAGTCATTCCTCCTGCTGGATGTCACGCACTGCAGATATCAAGGAGCCTTTCTACGGAGAAGATTGAGTCTTGACCATAAGAAAGCGCTCAGTTTGGCAGATGAAGAAAATGCCACTACCCGGTTCTATTCTTACTATTCTAGATGTTGCTTTCCCAAGAGTGGGCATGGATGCCGCCAGTTCACCCATGCTTTGTGTGTGTATGTGTGAGCGTTTCTGTGTGTGTGTCCGCTTTCTTATCACCCAATACTATTTATATACCTGTGTTATGCGCACTGCGAAAAGAGATTTCCTGGGAACAGCTGGGTTAAAGAAAGTTAGTAAAGGACTCTCACATTGCTGGCAGTTTGAACCTGGGTTGGTGTTGAGCGGGAGCTCTAGGTGAGTATATGGAAGACAAGTGAAGTTTGCACCTACAACTGTGGGATTGACCATTCTACAGACCCAGTGCCCGAGCCTATTAGAAAGACTCAGAAATGGCAATTGTAACTTAGGACTGCATCAGTGAAATATTTGGTGATGAAGGAGAAACTTGATAGTATTTTGACTAATCTGTGAAATCAATGACAAGTTATTTTGACTCCTATCAATTAAAAAATGGGAAATATTTTATCAGTGGCTACAGTCTCCTAATACAGGTAACACTCAGCAAAGAACTAGTAGCTGACATCCATTAATGGTGCTTGGATTTGAACTACATTCGCTTATAAGAGCTCATTAACAGATTTCTCAGGGTTTCTCTGGGATAAGATCACAGTTCAATAGCTACCCAGGAAAATTCTGCAATTTTACAAGTAGTGGAGCATTCCTTTGTGAATGGGCTCTGCGTTGGCATTTTTACAAGCTGTACACTGAAGAGAGAGCCCCTTGCTGGATTTTGTTCAGGTGGATTTTGAATCTAAGTTTAAACAAAAATAGAGTTTTCAGCCTTGGTTGTCTGTCCATTAGAATCATCTGGGGAGCTTTCAAAAGGCCCAGGCTGTGTCCCAGGACAAACAGCTGAATACTTCCAGGTGTGGGGTCCAGGCGTCAGTAGTTTGTAAAGCACTCTGGGTGAGTCCATTGTGTGACCAGGGTCAAGCACTACTGACCTAGTGCTCTCCATGGGGCACTCAGTGTCTCCCACTGTTCCTGCTTTACCCTGGAGATGGCAAGATACATGTAAAAATTTCTAGGAACTTTTCAAGAAACTCTACCCAGAAGAATCATAATGTATATGATAATCAGGATGTATATAAGGTATACAGAATGTATATGATTCCATATATAACAAACCCTGTAGTAGTAGCAGCAGCAGGAGTTAAGAAAACAAAAATAATAACTAATATTATGGATTATCTCAATCATAAGAAAAACTATGTGAGGTAGGTACTATGGTTACCTTCATTTTAAAAGAAAACGGAGGCTATGGAAGGCTCAGAGAAGATTTTATTTACCATGTCCCTTTTTTATTTCCTGTGTGGGAACTTGGTAGAGAAGGGGTCAGAAGGAGATGAGGCCAGGGGAGCTGCTCTCCAGCAGACAGAGCCAGGTGAAGAAATCAAGAAGAGATCCCACCAACAGAAGAGATCTGGTGGGCAAATGCCTCCCTGATGAGCCAGTCTTATAGGAAGTTTAGACGTCAGATTCTTGCGGGCATTCACGCCCCCCTCTGCAGAGTAAAGACCAACCTGAGTTTATGTGAAAAAAACCCATCTAAATAAAAAGAGCTTATAAGCAAATAAACTCAAAAAAAAAAAAAAAACCTTGGTTAAATATCGCTGAAGTTGGACTGAAAAGGGGGTAAGCTTTTAACTTCATGAAACGAAAGAAAAGTCACTGCATATTACAAGATTTTTAAAACAACCGCTTGAGAGAGAGTTGCTGGGCTATAGTTAGATAATCTTTTAGCATTCAGAATGCCAGCTGGTGAAGAGGAAACCTCCAGAGCTGAGACTTCCACCGGGTGTCTTATAATCAGGTGCGGCAGTGGGTGGAAGCAGGACGCTCCCCAGACCTCTCTTATCATGCCCTGCGTGGGAGACTGGGGGACCAGGTTATGGGGAAGAATGTGGGAGGGGGTAAAAAGTGGTTTTTATGTCCACACGGAGGGCAAAAAACCCCTCTACCTATGACTAACAAGAAGGAGGAGAAAGAGAGAAACTTCACAAGCGAGAGGCTTCATTTTGTCAACATGAGATGTACTGTGCTCTGAAAATTGAAGCGAGCAGTAAAACAAAATTTTACAGTTGGAAACATTTTTATTTATGTTTGTTCTCTACCATATTTATTCCTGAACAACCAGATTCCTCTAGGGGAGGAATAGAAAATAAACCAATCTGTGAAACTTTTAAGTTATGGGCCAGTAGAAAATCTCAGTGTGAAGCAATTTAAATATGGCTCCCAAGGAATCTTTAAGAGCAACACCAAAAGAGTTATTATTCTTACTGTCTATTTTGTTATGTCTGGTTACAAAACTTGGGTTGTTTTTCATCATTTATGTATTACTTCAAAAACATTGCCTAATGAGGTGCAGAGAACAGAAAACCATCACTTTCATAAGGAGATCTTTTTTTTCTATGCCTGTAAATACTAATAATTTAAAAGTTCTTAGATACACAATGTTATGGCAATTCTATCTCAATAAAAAAGAAGTACAACATTAAAAAAAGAAAGTTCAGATAGAACCTAATCTTCTGAGGATGTGAATGAGTAGTCTTGCAAACATTTTATAATCTCTCCTATTTCTCCCTTCATATAAAGATTTTCCCAGTCAATTTTTTTTTTTTTTTTTTTTTTTTTTTGCGGTACGTGGGCCTCTCACTGTTGTGGCCTCTCCCGTTGCGGAGCACAGGCTCCGGATGCGCAGGCTCAGCGGCCATGGCTCACGGGCCCAGCCGCTCCGCGGCAGACCGGGGCACAAACTTGTGTCCCCTGCATCGGCAGGCCGACTCTCAACCACTGCGCCACCAGGGAAGCCCTTCCCACTCAATTTAAGAAGGAATTTGTCACTGAAACCACAGGTCAGAGCACATCAGCAAAATAGAGTGACTAGTCACCAGAGAAAACCCTCTCATCTTTTACTTAAAAGAAACAGCCAAGAAAGAGAAGTATCCACTTGAATACTACCCTTTCCCCAGAAGAAATCAGTTCTGCTTTTCAAGTTTACCTCAAATGAAAATGGACCAAATGAAGGATATTACTGAGAGGTAATTACTGCACAAGCAATTAGGTGGATCCTCTTTCATAACAAAATTAGCTCATTCATGTGTCCTCTCTACATAATTCACTGACCATGTTATGTTCTCCATGGTGCATTAAGGGAGGGAGTCACATGGTCCCATTCAAGTGAAGCTACTCGTGTTTCTAATTTAACTCATTGGCTGATGATCTGAAGTCTGGTATTGCCAGCTTTCTCTATCTTGTGCATTGCTGGTGATCAAAAATAATGTCTGGCTTATTTTGACATTCACACTTTTATTACTTTTGCTATTTCTCAAGTTATTTGGCATCCCACTTGGAAATAAGATAGACGGGCTAGGAAAAAATGTGGCACCAAAACACAGTGAACACACTTACTTATTCCCTGTCCTACTTTCAGCCCAGTGTGCCTTATCTTTGCTCCTCCACCCACAGGATATGTTCACTTAGGAAAAGAAGACCTGTCTTTAATATGAGTCAACCTAAGGAAACACCACATAAGGGGCAAATACGCTTCTAAAATCATGTAATATGGTCCAAGGCCAAACATAAATATTTTCCCCATCCCTCAGAGGTAACCCCTTTCAACTCTTTGAGCTGTTTCTTCTTGCATTAACTTCCATGTTTCTAAGTATATACATATCCTGCTACCTCTTAACACATCTGCTTTAGACACTGACTATTGAAAAAGGCTTAATTTCCTCTGTGATAGGTAAATATTCTTCCCCCTCTCCCAACATAATTATGGTTAGGTCCACATGTATTCAGTGTTTTCATTATGATTATGTAAGCATTGTTCACTGCCGAACCAGAAAGTTAATATGATTCCATTTCCTTTCTAGAATTACATTTTATTGTTGATATAGCTAATAATGCCCTTTCTCTTTTTAAACTTAAAAAACAATTTTATTTATATTTGGCTGTGTTGGGTCTTCATTGCTGCGTGCGGGCTTTCTGTAGTTGCCGTTAGTGAGGCTACTCTTCATTGCGGTGCGCGGGCTTCTCATTGCAGTGGCTTCTCTTGTTGTGGAGCACGGGCTCTAGGCACGCAGGCTTCAGTAGTTGCAGCATACGGGCTCAGTAGTTGTGGCTCGTGGGCTCTAGAGTGCAGGCTCAGTAGTTGTGGCATGCAGGCTCTAGGGAACAGGGCTTCAGTAGTTGCGGCTCGAGGGCTCAGTAGTTGTGGCTTGTGGGCTCTAGAGCGCAGGCTCAGTAGTTGTGGCGCATGGGCTTAGTTGCTCTGTGGCATGTGGGATTTTCCTGGACCAGGGGTCGAACCCGTGTCCCCTGCATTGGCAGGTGGATTCTTAACCACTGCGCCACCAGGGAAGTTCTAATTCCCTTTTTTATTTACTCATTTTGGGGGGAACATCTGATTGTTTCCCACAACCTCCAACAGCTCTATAAAATGCCTCTCAGTATGATTTTCAATGTGGTCAAATTTGTCATTAATTTACTGGCCCATCTCTCTCCTGAAGACATACCTCCTAGGGTCCACTAGTTTCCTGCTCCAGTCTTGGCTGGCTGTGCTCTGACCTGGAACAGAGATGGCATGCTGGGACTTCCTTTCACTCTCATACTGGAGGTGTCCTTCATCTCTTTCCTGTATTGATCTCTACTTGTCTTCCTCCTTCTTGTTCACTCCCCTTGCTTTTGTGGAATACATACTGCAGTAACTTCTTGAGTAATGGTGCAGAGAGATAAATTTTTTGTGTGTGTGCTTGCATGTCTAAAAATGTATTTTTTCTTCCTTTTTGTTTACATGATAGACTGGCTGGATGTAGAATTCTCTGTTAAAGATCATTTTCTTTCAGTATCTTGAAGGCATTTCTCTATTGTCTTCCAGCTTCCAGTGTTTCTGTGGTTACCTCCTTCTTGAATGCTTGTTTTCCTCCTCAGAACCAGTCCTGTTTCTGTTGTATATGTGACATTGAGGCAATGCACATGGTCCAGTTTATACATTTCCTACTTAAGAGTAGTGGTCAGAAATAAACCCCATCCCAATGTAGCATCAACACTGTGTCAAGCTGAAGAGTCAGCTAAATGTTACAGAGTAGGGGAAACCATGTTTGAGGGACAGTATGGCTGGGATACAGACCGGCTATAGCTACTAAAAGTAGCTTCTTAAATAGTTTCCTCAACACCTTTTATGTATCAGTTGGAAAGTCTGAGTCACAAGTGGTGAGCTGGAACATAGCCACTCTATCAGCACTGAAGCCAGGCTTGGAGTAGCATCAGCTCTGCAGGGTTGGAAATGTACAAATGACAGATAACATAAGGCCTGCTTGCCAGATTCCACGTGGGGATGGAAAGGGCAGGCAAAAGAAATGTGGTGAAGACTTCCTGGGGAAGACCTAAGGTGCTGCTACCTACACTGTAAACACTGCAGAAGCTAATCAACCTGGCTTGTGGCCCTCAGAGGCAAAGTAAATCATTTTGAACTGTGGGACCACAAATTCTGGAGGGTAAATAAGCAGAATTGTGAACAGTGACAAAGCCAGCAACAAACTTTCCAGAATATGCATTAAGTAAGGAGCTGCTGATCCCTCATCAGTCTTTATCACCATGTGAAAGCACATGAGCCTCAGTGATGTCAACAGCATCCTTCTATGAATACAAAGTGCAGTGAGTGAGACAGGTCTAATATGTCAGAAGAAATAAGGGAGAACACTGACATTGCAAAGGAGAGAAGAACTTTTCCAGTCATCAGCAGGTAACACATATAAGATATTTTTGCTGGCTTAAATGGCAGTATTACAATTACACAAAAGGAATAAAATCCAAACAAAATTTAATTGACAGAAGGCAAGATGGTATTTTATTTAGCAATATTGTCAGACACTTAAGTAAAGAACATTTTCAAGATATCTTAATGTTAATATAACTGGTGCTGAGGACAGTCATTGATCCCATGAATCTGAGAAGTCTGCTTCATATCTGATATCAAGAAACATTCCCACTTAAGGTGTAGCCTCCCAAAATTGTGGCCTAAATGTCCAAAGACACCGTTATTAATCAGTAAGAGTAGAACTGGGGTCAGTTCTTACTTTCTTTAAAAAGAACTAACCTTTAGTTAAAATTACATAGAAAAATCCTATAAAAATCGTTCATTTAATTTCAACTGAAAAAGTCTAAATTTAGCTCTAGGGAATCTCAGTAATATGAGTCTCCCTTTCCCTCTCTCACTACACACACACACACACACACACACACACACACACACACACACACACAGCCACTTATTTCCAGTGATCAGAAAACACTGTCTTTGGTTGCAATAATTTAGCAATTCTGCACATGCAGTGAGATCCTCGGCAATTTTCACCTGATGGAACCACAAGGGAAGATTTATTAACCAAATTTAATATTCTAGCATCACAATCTCAAAGTAAATATTATTTACATCATCACTGATATCTCCCCAAGAGATATTTTGTAAACATAAGAGGATCCTTCATACATCATCAGATTAAAAAACCATTGAGCATTGGATTTTTTGTTGTTTGTCAAATTCTGCAGCTTGATTTGCCAGTATCTGAGGATTATGTATTCCAGGGCAGTGCTGTTTTTTGGTTTCTGGTGCTTTATCTTAGCTGAATATGGCAGTGATTTAAGAAAGCCTTAGTCTAGGGTAGTAGCTGCAGCAATAAAGTACTGTCCTATTTAAAGCTTGCTCAGTAATGTACCTAATACAACATTACCTCCAGTGAGGTTTCATACTTATGCGCAATTATCAGCATTGATATAGACAGGAGTGAGCCATGTGTATCTAATTTTCAATGGACAGGAGAACAGCTATCACTGTCATACACCTCAGACTTGTGCTTCCCTCTTTCTGCTCTACAAGCCCTTCCATCTAAGGCATTCAGGAGTTACCGTGACATTCAAGATTAAGGGCATAGCTTCCCTGACCCCAGAGGAATGTTAGAAACCTTGCCTACTCTGATGATTCAGGATGAAAAGGGTCATAAATTTACTACCTTTAATGGATTAGACATCTGGTTTGGATAATTCATGGTTGCAATTATTTCCTGATCTCCATTATTGCAAGAGCAACAGTCAACGGCAGATCAAGAATATTAGATTTTTCAGTAACTCTCTCCCCACAACACCGCATGAGGCAAAAGTGCTGTCTTTGGATTCTGCCTTGGAGGCAATATAGGCTGGCAGTTTGATTGTGGGTCACATTTTAGAAATTCAGAGTTCTAATCTCAGATTCTCAACACAGAGCAGCTGAGGTATGCAAGGAAGTGTCCCAGGTGCTGTACTCTTCCTAGTTTGTTATTCACAAGAACATTCAGTACAAATAATGAAAGGAATGGTATCTTCATGAAAGGCAAGCAAAATCAGGAGGTCTCTGCATTGGAAGAACAGGAGGCCTAATTTTGTGGAGAAGCCTGCTCACCCCAGATCTGTCCAATATTACAATATTGTCTTCTAGTTCTTCCTGAAGATGTCCCTTCCTTTACCATAACAACCACAGTTTGGTTATAAAAGCAGCAGGAGGGGTGCTCCATCAACTAAATAATCTAGTTTCTGGATGTTCCCAACCAAGACATCCAAGTACCTCATAATATCTCAAATTGTTTTGCATCCATGTCCAGCAATCCATATGTCAAAAATCCTAAATTACATAGATGTGCATACTAGATTGGGGACCCCAGATCACAACAAAGAGGACCATAAAAAGAGGGATGGATGGGACGTTAAGTATTTTAAAGTGCCTAAATGAAAGGACAAAGAAAGGATACTATGCAAATCAGAGCAACTCAGCTTATTGTAGATTCCTATTTGGGAAACTGAAGAAATAGAATGCAAGTCTGAAACCTTCTGCCTCTAATAGTGGCACTTGTAACTGTGAACAGCTGGACTCTAGAGGGAGGAAGTCTGATGCTCAGAGCTCTACATGTCTTTGGGGTTGATAGTGAGTCACACATACCACCCTCTCTGGAAAGCAATCTTGTAAGACACGGGCACTCAGGTCTAAAATGTTAGGCCCTGGAGCTAGTGCATATTTTGGTTAAAGTGAAAAAATTACATGGGTGTGGAGGATGTTTTCCCCATAATATTAGTGTCTTATTTATATGAAAGGAACGAGTACAGTACGTTTGTGTTGTTTATTCTTACTGAATATATGCCAAGTGTGAAAGTGGAGCTTATTAAGGCCTGTAAGGCAAATTGGCTCTGGCAGGGCCATGGGAGGGAAGATGACAGCTGGTTGGCTGGGGTGTTATTTCAGAAACTTTGAAGAAGTTTCATGATGTGAGTACCATGTGAACCTTTTAAACATCACCATTTCTGTATGGGTAAACTTGATTGTATTTGGTTGATAAAGTCATATCCAGTTCATGAAGGACCCCAGGGAGGAGTTCACAGATTGGTAAAAATTTCCCCTTAAAATTTCAAGTTTAGGTGGGCCTTTGACCACTTGGTGATTGAAAGTTGTTTGTAACTTGGAGATGGAGGACAGCCAATGGGTAAGGGAGGCTGCTGTTCACATGGTAAATCCCTGGTGATATTAGTCTCAACAGAAATACCAATGGTAAGAAGGATAATATGGTCTTATCCTTCCTTTATGGGTAAGATATAGAGGTACAAAATTAAGGCAGGTATGGTAGACGCTTTGAAGAGAGAAAATTCCAAGTGTTGCTTCTCTCTCTGCTGGAATGCCATGCTTATTACTGCTGCTGGACTTTTGGTCATGAATGGGAGGATTTTGGTCTCCTGTACTGTGGAACTGAGATGGGCAGCATTTTGCTTATAGAATAAAAAGGCAATATTGTAAGTTTGTTGTTTAAGTTGGCTGTTTTATGTGATAGGCCACAAAATGCCAAATGTCATTATAGTCACTGTTTTCCAATAACTGTCATAATTAATTCAGAATGGTCACTTTTTTTCACACATTTTGTTTGGTGAAGAAGGACAGCATATTCAATGTAATTAGTGTCTTTTACATAATGGCATGGTACTTAAAACTAGGTGGTGACAATGCAAGGACCATCTTAGTGAAGAGTTCATCTGACTATGTATGATTTTCAGAGATATTTTAATAAATTAGAAGCAGGAAGGACCCTCTACATATAACTATCACCTAAACGATTGTGGGAAAATGAATATTTAATTCTTCATAATCTTTAAGGAGGTGAGAACACAATGCTTACTATCTATAAACCATCTCAATGATTAACATGCCACCTGATCAGAAAGTTCAAGTTTATATGCCCGAACCCAGATTTATTCTCCTTTTGCTCTTTAATGAATCTCTGGAGATAAATGTCTCTCCTATATGATAAACTAAAGACACATCCAGCTTTTCTGCTAGGGAAAGAAAGAAGGAAAGCACACCACTCATATATCTCAACCTACCATTTTTGTGATGTTTCATTTTTTCTTGAGTTGAAGGGATACCACTAAATAGTCTTTCAAAGAAAACTATTTTTCCTTCTATCCATCCCTCTATCCATCTTTCTATCCATCCATCTATCCATCCTTCCTTCCTTCCATCCATCCATCCACCCACCCTCTCTCTCTTTCTTCAAAATAATGACTCCCTTCTTTATTCCAAACCCCTTCTTCCCCCTGGAAGTGTAGCTGAAGCACCACCACTCACCCTAGGGGAGTCTGTGGTACTCGGGAGGAAGATAAGTTCCAAGGAGATGAAGTGACTTACCCGTGATTGACTATTAGAATAGCTGAAATTCTATAGGAAGTCCTGATTTTCAGCAGGTCCTCCTTTATATACAAACAACAGGGGTTAATTAGAGGAAGCCTCTGATTCGCGATATTAGCTACTTAGCTAGTAGTTGGGTTGTTGAGTACAGCTACAGCTCCACAAACCGGATCCTGAATTGTTTTTAAAAGTGGATGCTCCACTTTCAGATGTGTGTAAAAGTCTCAGGATATTCGGTTTAAATTTGAAGTGATGTAGCATAAAGGCCTGAAAAACCTCCGGCATCAACAATATTCAAGACTTAGGGTCAAAATTATAACACCAAAAAAATCATCCTTTCTGAAGTAAGTTTCTTAAGTAAATATAACCTTTTATTTCTGAACTAAACACAGTCACTTCCCCAGTGTTTCAGTTATCTAATTTTGTGGAACAAACTGTCTCAAAACTTAGTGGCTTAAAATAACATCATCTTATTTTCTCATGATTCTGAGTCAGGCATTTGGACGGGGCTCATCTGCATGGTTCTTCTGCTTCACATTGCATTGACTGGGGTGCTGGATTTCCCAGAAGGTCCAAAATAGCCTTATTCACATGGTTGGCAGTTTGTGCTGACTTTGGCTGGGAACTCAGTTAGAGGTATTGGCCAGAGGCCTCAGTTATACTTCATGTGGACCTCTCTGCATGGCTATTGGGCTTTCTCACAGCATGGCAGCTAGGTTCCCAGGGGAAGTTTTTCTAAATTTGAAGGCATAGCCTGAAGATCTTTTAAGTTACAGACTCAGAAGTTGCTCAGAGTCACTTCTGCCACATATCAGTCAAATGAGCCAAAGAGTCAGCCCAGATTCAAAGAGGAATGTCAGTCACATTGCAAAAGAGCATGTGGGAAGAGAAAATATTTGTTAATCATATATATGATTTGTATCTAGAATATATAACAAACTCTTACAACTCAATAATAAAATCCAAATAACACAATTTTAAAAATGGGCAAAAGTATTTAAGTAGGCATTTCTCCAAAGAAGATATATAAATGGCCCATAAACACATGAAAAGAAGCTCAGCGTTATTAGTCATCAAAGAAATGTAAATAAAAATCACAATGAGAGAATACCTCATACCTATTAGGATGGCTATAGTAAAAGAGACAGATAATAACAACTGTTGGTAAGGATGTGGAGAAATTGGAACACTCATTCAGTTCTGGTGGGAATATAAAACGCTGCAGCCACTTTGGAAAACAGTCTGTTAATTCCTCCAAAGGTTAAACGTAAGAGTTACCATATACTCCAGCAATTCTATTACTAGGTACCTAACAAAGAGAAATGAAAACATATGCTCCCACAAAAACTTGTATATAATGTTCAGAGCAGCATTATTCATAACAGCAGAAAACAAAAGTGGAAACAACCCAAATGTCCACTAAATGCTGAATGGATACATAAAATGTGGTATATCCATACAATGTAATATTATTTGGCAATAAAAATAAAGTACTGATGCATGAATGAACATTCATTCATTTTAAGTGAAAGCAGTCAATCACTAAAGAACACATATTGTATGATTCCATTTTATATGAAATGTACAGAATAGGGAAATCTATAAAGACAGCAAGTAGATTAGTGGTTGCCTAGGGCTGTGGGGTATGAGGTTTTTGGGGGGTGGTAATAAAAATGTTCTAAAATAAATTGTGGTGATAGTTGTTCACTTATGAATCTATTAAAAGCCATAGAATTGTACACTGTAACTAGGTGAATTTTATGGTATGTAAATTATGTCTCAATAAAGCTTTTAGTGGGATGAGGGATATTGTTTCAGCTGTCTTTGAAAACACAATTTACAACACTCAGAGGGATTCATTGTTTATGCCACAGTAAGTAGAAATAGAGGGAATTTAATAAATTGTAAACACATATGCTTTATTGTCTCAAGTGGGAAGAGTATTTTTTAGTAGGTAGAAGATGATGTTTTTGGTGTCAGCATGGGTTACTAAAAGACCAGAAGACTAGGCATGAGAGGCCTATTTAAAAAAAATTCTTTGGGGACCTAGAGTTCAAAATTGCTACAAAGCTAAAGTTTTGTGACCTCCATAAGTGGAGTGGTCCTCTCTTCCTGCCCTCCTTCCTTTTAACATTCTATGATAAAATAAGAGAACTGAAGTTGGAGTGTACATGCTGCCATCTCTTATCCTACTTACAGATGCAACTAAAAAGCCAGTTACAACCCCCTTGTGAGAGAGAGAACAATTCCCTAGTCTGTCATTATCTTCATAGCTGGCAGTAAGATTAAGTGATCTGCCAGCTTCATGGAGGGAAAGGTGTCAATGTCATCACCTCTGTATGGAAGTTCTAGGTGCCCCCTCTTGCCCAGCTCACTCTTCAGTGGTATTTGTCATTCATTACAGAAGCAGCTGCTTCTTTTAGTATGAATCTGATGGACTGGGCAGTAATTCAGTTTGCAAATGTGTTAACTCTGGGAAATCACATATTAGCATTGTGCTTTTAGGAAAGGCCACATACAAAAACATGAGCATACATGAGTGGCAAACTCTTTCAGTGAAACATCTCTCGTAGAATATTACAGTTTTCTATTAATCTATCAAGAGAGAGAAAAACCCCAATTCAACTAAACCTCAAGAGCCCCCAAATTAATTTTCAGGGCCAGATCTCATTTGACTTTTGGATGGGCAGGAGAGATGTCATGGGATTATGGGTAGGGTTGCAGACTGAAAATTGGGAGACCTGGGGATGGGTCCACAGATTTGGAAGATAAAAGAAACTTGAAACCCTAGTCCTCATTTTGTCCCTTGGATTGCCTGTGTAAGAGAGGACATATAGGACAAATGCCCGAACAGAGCCAACTTCTGTGAGCAGAGGATGGGTTTTTCCTAAAGGGGGTAGAGATGTATACTGTAGAGGATTGAGGAAAGGGCTTTCTCTCTGAGGAAGGAAATGAGACAAGTTCCTGGACCTGAGGGCATTTGAAGGTCAACCTCAGTGACGATCGCTTTATATCTTTCTCTGTATCTGCACTCTGGCTACAAAAAGTAGTCAGGTACATCATTTAACCTTCTTGTTAATCATAAACCCCTACACTGGGCTCCTACACACAGGAAGTATTGCCATTTCAAGATCCTTGGTGATGAGTCTGGGCCATTATGCAACTAGAAGTGGAAAATCACTGCAGGGAAGAAAGAGTGCTACACTAAAGATAAAAGGTATTTCTATTTGGCTAGAGTTGCTGTGTGTAACAAAAGACCTAGTTGGAGGCTTAGACAAGGGGTTAAAACTGATAAGGAGTCCCTGCAGAAATGAAATGAATGTTGATTTATGAACATATTCAAAGAATCACAGACTTGATGGAAGAAAGCAGAGACTGTCACGCAGTGATAAATGCCAAAAATGGAAGCCAAAGTCGCACAATTTGACAATAAAGCAAAAGATGAGGTAGAAGCAAAAAATACGTAACACAATCTATATAGACAAAAGGGTTTATGCATAATTGTCCCATTTAAAGCTCTTAAACACTTATGAATCTATGATAGAGTGATAACTGTTTCTAATAACATGTCTAAAGCAGTATTAGATCCGAAAGTGTCCTCTGAATCTTCCAAGATCAAATTACATTTAACAAGATTTGCCTGCTTCTCTGATTTCTCAAGGCTGGGTCACAGATTTGTCTGAAGGTCCCCTAAGAGCTGTGTTCTTACCCACACCATATGACACTTGACATATTGTATGGTACTTGTCTAGCTCCCCAAGTAGACCACAAACTCCTTGGATAGTGATGTTATGACATTGTTATTTTCCCAGTATCTAGAACACTGTTTGATTCAGCTAATATGAATTTTCTGATTAAAGGAATAAATTAATGAACATTAAGTGGTTAAGTATATTTAATTTGAACTATTTGAAAATTGATACCTCAGTCTATTGATTTAATAAATATGTAGCATTCTACTAACTAGTATAAATATGTATTATTCTATTAACCAGAATATCTCTCATTCAAATCATTCCAAATTAATAGAAACTTTAATTGAATTATAAAAGAAATATGACAAGCACCGGCAAAAAAAATTCTGAAACAAGAACAAGGGCCTACAATTTGCAACCTGATATGTAGCATTAAAATACCAATGGCATTACACTAGAAATTTTAGAAAAAGTCATGGTAAAAGGAGTACATGAAAAGTAGCAGAAGTACAGAGAAGGGATTTTTTTAAAAAGCAATGGAATTAATGATAAAACAGTTTTCACACTGTGGTCTAAAAATAGTATCAGAAATAAACATTAATACTGACAAAAGAGACTAAGTTGTGACTACATATGAGAAACTGTGTACTATTTTTACTGAAGTTGTTTATATCTTTAAAAAAAATCCCTTTGTACAGTCTTAAAAAGCCTCTCCAGTTTCCCACTCTCCATAGTACACACAGCATGCTGCCTCATTTCTCCTGCAGTCCAAAGGGAGGGCATTAAGCCTGAGCAATGCTCCTGATACAACCACAACTGATGGTTTCATCCCTCACTAGGTGGGGGTGAATTGAGAAGCTACCAAGGGGCCTATTCTTTCAGCTGTCCTGAATTCTAGTGATCTACTCTGTTAGTGGAAAGGGGATTACACATCATTCTGAACTTGATGAAGATACCATCCCTAAGCTCAGCAAAGTAGCTGGCAAGATATATGTGTACTAGTCCCAGCTCTACCATTAAGGTTTGTGGGACTTCGGCTATCATGTAACCTCTCTGAAGTTTCCCATTTGGATCAAATAATCTGAATCTAGTGATTTTTACATTACCCTTCCTTTTCAGAATCTAGTATAGAGCTTCTCCCCTGAAAACAAGAACCATTTTTTAAAGAACTGGTATTGAAATGGAGAAGGACCCTATGGTCCTTGCCCCCCATGTCCTCAGCCTGCCTTTTGTCTGTGGAAAAACTTTAGCCAAAGAATAAGTTTAATCAGAGAAGTGAGAAAATGCAGAAACAGAGGAAGACAATCAAAGGAGACCAGATAATAATAGTTTAGTCATTAATCATAGTCAAGGACCTTTAGTTCCTCCTTAAGGGCTATAGATAATATTCTGAGCCATATCCTGTGAGCTGTCTTATAGATACTGAAATCCCTAGCAGGTGGAAGAAGTTAACTACATGATGACCAGGCTGTAGCCATGATATAAGCTGCCACAATTCCAAGAATAGGCCTCAAAGAAGTGGAAACAAACCAACCCTGGAACTGAAGATTAACTGCACCTAAAACAATTGAGATAACGCTGGTCGGACCACTGATGACCAATTTCAAGAGGACTGTCAGAGCTGACTGAATTGTTTCTGCATGTAGCCCCCTCCCTCTGTCTATAAAAGCTCTTGCCCCCTGATTGTCGGGGGTGGGAGTCAGCCTTTGGACAGGCGTCTGCCATCCCCACCGGTTGCCAGCCTCCGAAATAAAGCAACCTTTCCTTTCCTACCAACACTTATCTCTCGAGAATTGGCTTTCGAGCAGCAAGCAGCCAGACCTGGGATCGGTAACTGTATGTTACTCTAGGTTATTTAGGTCTGTGACATAGCCCAAGTAAGTTTTTCATTAAGAAGTGGGAAGACAAGTAAAGCTGAGATGATCAAACAACATAAAATGAATTGGAAGAGGTAGGTTAAAAAGGAGGTAGATAGAGGCAGCCAAGCATGGTGTTTAAAAACGTGGAGTCCAGAGCCAGACTACCTGGGTTTGAATCCTGGTTCTGGCACT
The DNA here is from genome assembly GCF_003031525.2 of Neophocaena asiaeorientalis asiaeorientalis. Classification (NCBI taxonomy): domain Eukaryota; kingdom Metazoa; phylum Chordata; class Mammalia; order Artiodactyla; family Phocoenidae; genus Neophocaena; species Neophocaena asiaeorientalis. Next base: position 816,742 of record NW_020174426.1, read on the forward strand.
TGCGAGCCATGAAACTTGGGACAAAACACTTAACATCCTGAAACCTCAATCTCCTCATCTGTAAAATGGGGAGGATAATAATAGTACCTTCCCCATAGGGTTGTGATAAGCATTATATGAGCCTGTGTTGTAAAGCCCAGAGTAAACATTGCATAAAATGGGGTTGTTAAGCATCTGTTCATTGGAGCACTGATGGTATTATTTTCTTTACTGCAGAATTTTTTGGGTCAATTTTTAAATTGACGTAGAGTTGATTTACAATGTTGTATTAGTTTCTGCTGTACAGCAAAGTGATTCAGTTACATATATGTGTGTGTGTATATATATATATATATATTCTTTTTCATATTCTTTTCCATTATGGCTTATCACAGGATATTGAATATAGTTCCCCATGCTATACAGTAGGACCTTGTTGTTTATCCATTCTATATATAATAGTTTGCATCTGCTAATCCCAAACTCCTAGTCCATCCCTCCCCCGACCCCCTCTCCCTTGCCAACCACAAGTCTGTTCTCTACATTACAGAATTTCTTTATTCTTCACTTATTTTCATGTTTATAAAACATAATCTTTATCAAAGTGCAGAAGCAGTTATTAAATATTATAGTAAGAAGCCAAGATGCAAAAAGTTTCTGGTTATAAAAAAAAAAAGGAACAGCTATATTATGGAGCTAGTGTAGAAAGAGATTCTGGGAAAAAACCAGCAAACAAGGACTGAACATAATCCTTTATTTCAGTCATACCTGAGAGTCCTGTTGTGAATAAACATGTATTCAGTCAACAAATGTGTATTGAAAGCCTACTTTTGTTTTTTCTTTATTTATGGCTATGTTGGGTCTTTGTTTCTGTGCGAGGGCTTTCTCTAGTTGTGGCAAGCGGGTGCTACTCTTCATCGCGGTGCGCGGGCCTCTCACTATCGCGGCCTCTCTTGTTGCGGAGCACAGGCTCCAGAAGCGCAGGCTCGGTAATTGTGGCTCACAGGCCCAGTTGCTCCACGGCATGTGGGATCTTCCCAGACCAGGGCTCAAACCCGTGTCCCCTGCATTGGCAGGCAGACTCCCAACCACTGCGCCACCAGGGAAGCCCTGAAAGCCTACTTTGTGCCAGACACTGTTCTAGGTTCTGTGATATAATGGTGAATAAAATGGGTAACACAAAAGAAAATAATGGAATTGCTCATGATGTTGGAGGGAAGGTGTTGGGAAAATGGAACCCCTGTTAAAACAACAGTACCGCCACCCAAAACCACTGAACAATGGTGCAAGCTGCTAATGTCAGTTTCAGGATGTGTTATTCATTTCTGCAAATATCAAGTATTTTGGCAGCACAGGCATGACTTTTACCTACACACATTTCTGGGCAGAGTGTTTATGGAGGGGCTTGCTTTTCACTACTTAAGTTTTCATAACATAAAGTTGCCATTCGCAGAGCCCCATTCCTCAGAAGCAGGCAGGCGCTCCAATGAGGTGTCCATCCTCACCATTCTACCAAAAGAGACTCCTCTTGTCAAAGTCACCAATGATCTCCATGTTGCTAAGTCCAATGGTCAGTATCCAAACCTGGGCCTATTCCCCTGAGGCTGGTCCCTGGACTATCCTCATCTCAGTTAATGGTGATCCTGTCCTCCTGGTTGCTCAGCCCGAAGTCTCTGGAATCATCCTTGACTCTCTTTATTTCTCACATGCCACGTCCAATCCTCCATCAGCAAATGTGTCCAGAATGCCACCACTCCTCTCCTCCTCCACTAATACCCTGGGCCAGGCCTTCATCATCTCGCACCTCAATATGGCAATGGTTTCTTCAGAGTGTTCCTCCGTCGGCCTTGCCCACTTATTGTCTATTTTCTAAAAATGTTAAGTCATATCACATCACTCCTCTGTTCAAACCCTCCAATGTCTTCTCATCTCACTCAGAAGTACATCCCAACTCTCTGCTCAAATGATACCTTATCAGTGAGGTCCTCCCCAAGTGCCCTATATAGTATAGCAATATCTCCCACCTTCCACCCAGACAGGCACCTATACACACACTGCCCTCAGAACCAGAAATTCCCCAGCCCTTTTACCTTCCTTTTCCCCCTCTGAGGCACTTATCTCCTTGACTACTTGTTTTTTGTTTTGCTTCTGTTTTAATTTTTATATATCTCCCGCCTTTAGACCATAAGCTTAAGGTGGGCAGGGCTTAATCTGTTTTGCTCACTGCTCTATCCCTTGTCTCTAAAGTAGGCACTCAGAAAATAGGTGCATATGAATAGGGATGTCAGAATACCCAAAGCCATTCCCTTCTTCCTTGCTGGCAGAATCTGGACATCCAATTAGGGGAAATCCTGGTTATTCTTTCTTCCATAGTCTCATTCTTCTTGCCAGTGACTAGTTTAGGCCTGCACAAATTATCAGATAATATGATGTAATGTGAAAGATTGCTGGGAAAAGTTCCTTGGCTGATAAAAAGGGACATGTAGGAAAAGATGTCCCTTCTCCCTCAACACAGTATCTGGAGTTGAGGCAGTTTTGGGTCCTGAGGACAAGAAGGACACCTGGAAGACTGCAGAACATGAACAATGGACAGCAATGATGTTGTTACGCTGCAGAGCAGACTCAACATGTCTGGATCCACCTCACCTCTGAGTTCTTGTTCAGTGAGATAATTTGACTCCTTACTGTCAAAGCTTAAGGCCTAAGTTATTTTGAGTTCATTTTCTGTTGCTTGGCAGGAAAAGTATTGTAACTGATACAGGATGTGAAGACTGCCAATTTTCTCTACATGCACAGACATTGGCTCGGATTTTGTCTTCAGCAAAATATGGCATTACTATTGTCATGAATCTGTTAAAGAAAACCTTAAGACTCTAAAATGTCAGCTTGAAATCATTACTGAAGCCACAGAGTAGTAAGTTGGGGGGTTACTTGAAGTTAGAACATTTGGATGAAAGGCAAGCCATTCATCGAATTCTTTCTTGACATCTATGTGTCCCTGTGATTCAGGTATCGGGAAATATCTGGATAGTAGATATTATCTAGAAAAAATCATAAAGCTATTAACTGGATTGTTTTCTTTGCATTCAGGTGTTTTAGCATTACGTAAACATGAATTATATCTAGGAAGAACAAAAGAAATGTAAGATGTCATTATTAGAACGCTTCCAAGTCTGAAGCTTTGGAAGGAACCAATTAAATATGTAAAGCAGTAAATTACCTTTTGTTGTCTTTACAATGCCACCACAAGATAGTCCTGGCAGAAGTGAAAGCCTGTATTTTGTGTTATTTAAGAATGCTGTTGTTGGGCTTCCCTGGTGGCGCAGTGGTTGAGGGTCCGCCTGCCGATGCATGGGACACGGGTTCGTGCCCTGGTCCGGGAAGATCCCACATGCCGCGGAGCGGCTGGGCCCGTGAGCCATGGCCACTGAGTCTGCACGTCCGGAGCCTGTGCTCCGCAACGGGAGAGGCCACAACAGTGAGAGGCCCGCGTACTTCTTAAAAGAACTCTTCTTAAGCTTGTAAATTCACATACTTTTAGAAGCCCAAACAAGTAGTTGTAACTGGAGAAACTATTATGAAAGTGCCATGAAAGCATATAACAGACAGAAGGACCAAGGTGTTTCTAATGTTCCCCTAACTTGACTAAACTTTAGACAGGTTGCTTCCTGACTATAGGTCCCAGATCACCCTTTTCTTAGAGATTTACATCAGAAAACTTGTAACTGTAAATTCTTTTTCTGCCACTTGGAGTTATAGATCTTCTCCCAACCTCTTGCCAATTTTATAACCTAAGAACATCTTTCTGAAGGACCTAGGAGCCATCCCTTTGAAGTGTAATCATCAAGAAAGATAGCTCACCTATCTCCCAGTCTGGGTGGTGAGGGGGTATAGAAACCTAACTTAAGTGCCAATCAGCAAACACAGATGGTCTGATCACACTCACCAACCTTTTTCTAGCTCTCTCCAGTGCTTGAAACCTCTCCCACCTTTTCTCTCAACAGAGCTGAGCTCAATCTCTCCCCTATTGCAATAGCCTTGAATGAAGTTTTCCCTGCCAGTTCAACTTGTCTGGTGCAATTTTTCTTTGACAACCTAATCTAGTTTGAGTGGCAGAGTGGCTGCGGACACTTCACAAAGGAAGTGATGATTAAGACAGGTCTGAAAGTTGGAGTTATCTAGGCAAATGCTGATGGGGGATGAGTGGAGGGTAGGTGGTGTTGAGGATGGGATAGGTATGCAAGGCAACAAGGGATAAATTATTCTTTATCACCACCTTTTATCAACCTTGGCCACTTTCAGCCTTCCTATGGGTTCTGAAGAGGTAATTTCAAAAGCATGATCATTTTCTAAAACCTGGATCCCTTTCTTTGACAGCAGCAATTAAAGGGCATTGAGGTTCATTTGCAGTTACACAGGAAAACAATTCTAGGATTCAAGGCCATAGAGTTTTTATTCTCAAAAATTCTTAAATAGCTCAAGTTGCTTTTAAATTAGATCTGCCCTAAGCTGATCTCTGAAGTTTCCGACTGGACACTGAGCTTTTAAAAAGTTCTGGGGCTCTGGCATCATTTAGTACTGACTCCACCCCAGCCCCGCTTTATTGGGGTATGATTGACAAACAAAAATTGTACGTGTTTAAGGTATACAACATGTTTTGACATACATATACGTTGTGAAATGATTACCACAAATCAAGCTAATTTACATGTCCACCACCTCACATAGTTACCTTGTGTGTGTGTGTGTGTGTGTGTGTGTGTGTGTGTGTGTGGTGAGAAGATATGACACCTACATCCCCAGCAAGTATTAAGTATACAATACATTATTATCAACTATAGGCACCATGTTGTGTACTAGGTCTCCAGAACTTATTCATCTCATAACTAAAGTTTGTATGCTTTGACCAACATTTCCCCATTTACTCTACCCCCAGCTCCTGGTAACCACCATTCTATTCTCTGTTATGAGTTTAACGTTTTTGGATTCCACATATGAGGAGTTTTCATTACAAGCACTATGATTGTTAAATACATTTCTTTGCATATTTGTTTCCTAATGAATTACTCCGATTCCACCTCTCAGTCATAAACATTGAGAGCTGAGCGTGGTATGGGAAAACACTGATATGAAAATTTCAGGAACAAAGAAGCTATGGTTAATGCCACAGTTTAATTCACAACATTTGGGTTCTCAAAGCTAGCCTATGGAGGAGGAAGAGAGTCACTGGGCAAGGCAGTCAGGAAAATGAAATGTCAGTCTCTCTAAGCAAAGCAGTGTCATCATCCTTCATAGCCCTCCACCTCCCTGTATTGGCCCAAAACTACACGATTAATCAGTTGAGAGGCAGGAAGGTTTAGATCTCAGCACAGGTGCCTGTGGGGCTTTCATTGAGAACTCTTTTTAAGCGTTTTAATTAACAGACACATTTAAGAAGACCAAACACATTGTGTGGGCATTCAACTACTTCTAGAACTACTAGCAGCTATTAGCGAGGGATTTCTCTTTATTCTAAACTTTGGTGTTTGTAAGTGCACTCATTTCTTTTTAGGCATTCGTTGTTTTGTTTTGTTTTGCTTCTTGGCTATCCATCCATCCATCCGTACATCCAGCCAGCCAGCCAGCATCACTACTGAAGCATCAGGATAATACCTGACACATTTTATTCAATCCTCAACAACCTGGGAGTTGGCTAAAATCAGCACTAGTTCACATATGTGGAAACTGAGGCTCAGAGGGATTAAATAACATATTTAAAGTCCTAGAGCTAAAAGGCAGAGGAGCTGGGATTAAAAACCTGGTTCGATTACAAAGTCTATATTCTTAATCTCTGGTCTTGAATTTCCAAACCTACTTAAGTAATTAAGTTCCCTAATGTTTCTGACACCATGTAACTCCAAAAGAAGAACAAAATCAGCCTAATGACGGAACAGTAGTTGTTTGTGATAATTATCCAATTCAATGTTTTAGAGTGATAATATTTTACTGGATACTTACTGTAGGCAAATTGCTATCTCAGAAGCTGATGTTAGTTGTAGATGACATGCTCCCGAAGAGCCTACACACCAGCCTGAAGTGTACAAGGCAGCCCAGGATTGCATTACCTACTGTACAAAGCTCAGCACTTTTGTATTCTTTCTTTCAAATCATCTAAATTGGGATTTAATTCATATTCTTATAACTACTCTTATTCTATTATTACCCCTACCCACAAACCCATCTAAATTTTTTTTCTAATATATTCTGCCTTTTAATCAACTATCTCGTTTTGACCCCATGTTTCTTTCTTCTCCTCTATAATTAATTTCAAGTTTGGGAATGGGGTGATTGAGCAAAGATGATTCTATTTCTCTTTTACACTTTCCCTTTTTTTCCTTTTGCTGCAATCAACTATCCTCACTGCTGACTTCTCTGAGTTGAGCTAAACATCAGAGACTAGTCTTCCTTGTTTGCCTTTTAATTCAGACACTCTGAAGTGTTCTAACAAATATACCCTTCCTCTAACTAGCTAAGGCAAAACTGTGCAGAGGATGATGTGTGCCCTGGAGTATTTTCTGCCTGGATTTCTCCCCATGCAGCCTGTATTGCTTGGTACTGATGTCTCCTTCCAGCAGTATCACATGGTGGGTTGGAATTCCAGCTCTGTAACTGACCTGTGACTTCGGATCGAACCTCCAGAAGTCTCAGTTTCCTTATTTGTAAACTGGAGGCAGTAATAGTACATGTCTCATATGGTTGCTCTGATGATTAAATAAAATTAGTGTTATGTTACCTTCCTAATTCATTATGATAATTTAATAAATTTTATCTGCTATCCTCACCACCACTGCTACCCTCACCCAACACTTAAAATCATCATCCTAGGTTTTCCCCAACTCCTTTATCAGCCTATGTCTAACTTTCCTGGTCCATACATCTCAGAGCTGCTTTATTTTCTCACCCTTCCTGTCCCCCTGCATTTTAAAATTACCAGTCCAGCCTCTCATTGCTTCATAGGACTCAACTGATTCATGCCACTCTGCAAATGAAAAGATGGTTAGAAGGTTGCTCCAGACAACCAGAAATGGCATTTAAACTGAGTGTGTGTTTGAGACAGACGCTCTACTTTTTCTCATCCACCTATGTGATGGTTAATTTTACGTGTCAACTTGACTGGGTCATGTAATGCCCAGATATTTGGTTAAACATTATTTCCAGGTGTGTCTGTCAGGGTGTTTCTAGATGAAACTGACATTTGAATCGGTAGACTGAATAAAGCAGATCATCCTCCCCAGTGTGCGTGGGTATCATCCAGCCCCTTGAAGGCCTGTGTAAAATAAAAGGCTGAGTAATAAAGAATTCTCTCTCTCAGTCTGACTGTCTGTAAGCTGCGACATAAGCCTTCCCCTGCCTTGGAACTCTTACTCAGAATGGAACTGACATCATCAGTTCTCTTGATTCTCAGGCCCTCAGCCTCAGACAGGAACTATATCATTGAGTCTTCTGGGTCTCCAGCTTGGCAACTGCAAATCTTGTACAGTTGGCCCTTGAACAATGTGTGGGGATTAGGGGCACCGACCCTCCACGCAGTTGAAAATCCACGTGTAATTTAGACAGCCCTTTGTATCAGAGTTTCCTCTAAAACCGCGGTTCTGAATCTGCAGATTCAATCAACCTTGGATCACGTAGTACTGTAGTACTTACTATGGAAAAAAAATCTGCGTATCACACAGTTCAAACTCATGTTGTTCAAGGATTCAAGGTTTACCTGTACTTCTCAGCCTCCATAATTATGTGAGCTGATTCCTTATAATAAATTATATAGATATGTATATATATAAAATAATTCTTACTTACGCAGCCTTTTATTTTTCAGTATATATATATATATATATAATTGGTTCTGCTTCTCTAGAGAACCCAGACTAATACAGACTAAGAGTGGTTCCAGAGGAGAAGAATTTTAAGGAAGAGTTTTCTGAATTCCTACTGGGATTTCGGGAATTGGCTTTTTAATCTGATTAGATTTAAAGATGCTAATGACTTGTTTCCAGTAGTAACAAGGTTACTGATAGTCCACGGTGTGACCTGACAAAAGAGGTGTGCAAAATATCTCCACTGGGTACCCCTAATCAAATCATTTATAAGAAGTAAGAAGCTAAGTGACTCTGTATTTGATACCTCTGAATATTTTTGGAAATCTAATTAGTATGAGGTCGGCTAGTTGCTCCTAATGTGTCTTGACAAATGGGTGAAAGAAAAGGATGAGCTCATGAATTGAAATTCCCAGCTCAAATTTATGCCACATAAAATGACTGAAAGCTTCCATGGGTGCCCTGAAGGAAACCCTTCTCCTGCAGCCCCAGGGCTGAGACTGCTGAAAATCAAACGCAGAATCTCATTTTGCAATTGGTTGAATTACAATGCAAGTTAAACTCCCAGCCTACTGTTAAAGTGGGGGCATTGACTGAGGAAGAATGAGATCCTGTAAATTGGAGTGGGGGCATGTGGGAAGACCCTTTTGAAGCTGGGGACATTGCACTGATGGGTCTTCTTTGCCAGTGGAAGGGGCTTCTCTACTCCCAATGCAAACAGCCTCCTAATCCCCAGTGGTACCAGCCTTTTCATCCCCTTCTGAGGGGATTAACCTTAGGTTTCCTGAGGGAACTGTAATGACCTCCCCTGAGGTAGTCATCATGCAAGACAACGCTGATTCTCCTTAGGACCCATCTTTACCACTCTTTGCTTCTAGACCTACAACTAGACTCAAGTCCCAGCAGGCACCTAAAGGTGAGGTATGAAGTGTGCTCCATGAGGAGTGTGCCAAAAGAATTACTTGAGTTTTCTAATTTATATAGACAGAAATCTGGGGAACACGTGTGGGAATGAATGTTGAGGTGTAGGATAATGGTGAAAGGAACATAAAGCTGGATCAGACAGAATCTATTGATAGGAGCTCACTAAGTAGAGTTTCTGCATTTAATGTTGCAGCTTGGGTCGTTAGAAAGAACTCTGGTTGGCTGAAACATGGATCAAAAGGTGACTTGTGCAAACCGGTTTAATGTAGAGGAAAGGATTCATAAGCTTAGGGAGATTGGAACGTTAGAGTTGATTTGTTGTTTAAGACCTACTCACCCACCCTGGGAGGGTCCAAAAGACATATCTTTTACCACTACCGTGAAAAATAAACTTGTGAGGGGTGCTCCAGCATCCTTGAAGAGTTCTGTGATTGCTCTTCAATGTAGGCCAGACTTTACAGTGGGGACTGCAGTCCCTGAATTCAGTAACCTAAATGTAGTGGGGGTAGCTAGATTCCAGGGTGGCAGGGGCCAAGCGGCAGCATTAACCGCCAAAGGCAAGGTAGGTGTGGTTATCATCATGGACAACAGAGTCAAGGCAGCAGTCATAACAGTTGGGTTCTGCAAACCTGCAGTGTTGGTTAGTTGTTCATGGTATTCACAGAAGTGAAATAGATAGGACTCTACTAAATACTTGGATTTTAGAAGCAGAAAAGTTCTAGGTCAAGTGGACAAAAGTCCAACCTAAATCATAAAAAAAAAAAATTATGGCACCTCAGTCAATTCCCAGATTTGAGCCAGTTTACAGATCTAGAATCCCTTGAATGAAGGAGAGGCTGGGCCCCCTTGAGGAAGGACCCTGGTGTACTGCCCAAATTTGGACTATTAATCTTCCTTTTAGTCTTCCCCAGAGGAACCTATGGCCTTTTACCAAGGTAACTATGCATTGCGAAAAAAGAAATAAACTTTTCGGGGGCTACAGGACATTGGTTCTGAACTGACACTAATTCTAGGAGATCCAAAATGTCACTGTGGTCCACCAGTCGGAGGAGGGGCTTATGGAGTGATCAATCAGGTGATCAATGGATTCTCAGCTCAGGTTTGTCTCACAGTGGACCCAGTGGGTCCCCAAATCCATCCCATGGTTGTTTCCCCCACTTTAGAATGCGTCATTGGAACGAATATACTCGGCAGCTGGCAGAATCCACACATTGACTTCCTGACTTACGGAATGAGGAATATTATGGTGGAAAAGGCCAAGTGGAAGCCGGGAGTACTGCCTCTACCCAGGAAAATAGTAAATAAAAAGCAATACTGCATTCCTGGAGGGATTGCCTAGATTAGCACCACCATCAAGCATTTGAAAGATGCAGGGATGGTGATTCTCACCACATCCCATTCAACTCACCTATTTGGTCTATGCAGAAAACAGACGGATCTTGGAGAATGACAGTGGATTACTGTAAGCCTGATCAAGTGGTGACTCAGACTGCAGCTGCTGTACAAGATGTGGTTTTATTGCTTGAGTAAATTAACACGTTCTCTGGGACCTGGTATGTAGCTAGTAATCTGCCAAATGTTATTTTTCGTGATAAGTGCTGGTAAAGACCACCAAAAGCAGTTTGCTTTCACCTGAAAGGTCAGCAACATACCTTCACTGCCTGCTTTTGGTGTATGTCAACTCTCCAGCCCTCTGTCTTAATTTAGTTGGCCGGAATGTAAATTGCCTTTTCCTTCAACAAGATACCACATTGGTCCATTACACTGATGGAAATATGCTGCTTGGATGTCGTGAGCAAGAAGTAGAAACCACTCTAGACTTATTATCAAGACATTTGGGTGACGGGGGGAGAAATAAATCTGACAAAAGTTCAGAGGCCTTCTACCCTGTTGACATTTCTAGGGGTCCAGTGGTGAGGCACATGTTGGGATGCCCCCTCACTTTTTAAGGTGAAGCATAAGTTGTTGCTTCTGCCCCCTTCTACAATCAAGGCAACAAATTCCTCATTTAAGTGTGTTACTCTGGATCATTTACTGAGTGATCCAAAAAGTTGCTAGTTTTAAGTGGGGCTGAGAACAAAAGAAGCTTTGCAACAGGTCCAGGCTGCTGTGCAAAACGCTCTCCTGCTTGGCCATATGATGCAGCAGATCCAATGGCGTGTGAAGTGGCAGTGGCAGGTAGGGGTGCTGTTAGGAGCCTTTGGCAGGTCCCTATGGGTGAAATGCAGTGCAGGCCTTTAGGATTTTGGAGCAAAGCAACGACAGTCGACCCTTGAACGATGCAGGGGTTAAGGGTGTTGATCCTCTGCACAGCTGAAGACCCCTGTGTATCTTTACAGTTGGCTCTGTGTATCCATGGATCTGCATGGATTCAACTAACATCTGCATCGTGGACTCAGATAACCACAGATCATGTAGTACTGTAATACTGATAGGTATGTGTTGAAAAAAGTAGGACCCAAGCAGTTCAAACCCATGTTGTTCTAGAGTTAACTGTACTCTCCTTTTGAGGAAGAGCCCTTGGCTGGCTACCGGACCTGAGTGGAGGCTGAACCATGGGCCACCAAGTTCCCATGCAACCTGAGCTGTCCATCATGAACTGGGTGTTATCTGTCCCACCAAGTCATGAAGGTGGGTGTGCACCGCAGCACTCCATCATCAAATAGAAGTGGAATATATGTGATTGGGCTTCAGCAGCTCCTGAAAGGACAAGTGAATTACACGAAGAATTGACCCAAACGCCCATGGTCCCCACACCTGCTACACTGCCCTCTCTCTCCCAGCCTGTACCTATGACTCTATGGGGAGCTCCCTCTGATCAGCTGACAGAGGGAGAAGACTGGAGCCTGGTTTAGAGATGGCTCTGCAAGTTATGTAGGCATCATCTGAAAGTGGAGAGCTATAACACTATAGCCCCTTTCTGGGACATCCCTGAAGGAGTGTGAATTCCTTATAGTAAATCTCTTAATGTGTTTGGGGGTGTGTGTGTCTCCAATTGGTTCTGGAGAACCCAAACTAATATAGACCCCATAGGAGTGAGTTGCAATTAGGTTTCCAATTGACCAACAGGGGAATTGGCAAGTTGATGAGAAAAATGTTATCGAGTAAGTAGGATCTCTATGGTCCTTTAAATCATACCACCTAACATAGAGGGTTGGCCTTGCTTTAGTCAATTAAAAAAAAACACTGACTAATTCAATCAAAGACGCCCAGATATTTAGTGAGTCTTTCAGAAGATTCAGGATACAAGGAGGATTTCTTATTTACAACTCAGAATCTAACATTTACTCCCAAGTTTTAATTTGTTGTATTGTATCTCTAGTCACAGAAAATAGTTATACAGCCAACTGGAATCAGTACTAGAATGGGGATCAGCTAACGAAATTAGATACAATTTTGGTTTTAGCAATAATTCTGTGAAGGAATTAAGGCAAAATGTTGATGTCTTTAATTTTAGTGGTCAGAAAAATGTGTCCTATATTATTTTTCATACCTCTGTTAGTTTGAATAGTTTCATTATGAAAAATTAAAGAAGAAATAATTATGTTTCCCTCACAAGCCCTAAATGTCTCCACTGGCAATGTCTGAGAATGCAATATCGTGTCTTCCCAGAATAGTCTCTTCCTTTTATCCTCAGAATTGCATTATTTAATTACTGTGTTTTTTAACTAAAATATTTTAAAACTAATTAGACACTGTTTTAACTATTTTTCCAGATGTCTTCCTTGCTTACCAGCCAAATTTAGGAAGTGATGGCAAACAAGCTTGGCAGGAGCTGTATGTGTAACTGTTTTCTGGGCACTGTGTAATACCAATATTGTCATTTTAAATGTACTTTACTGTTCTCCTGGGTTTTTACACCCTCTGTGCCATTTCCATTACTGGTGATTCTGTGCCTCTTCCTACTCTTTTAAGCTGAGACCCCTTAATGTGCCCAACCTCTTAAACCAAAGAGAATATTTATTTTGAATATTATTTACTTAGATAAAGAAATATCTACTTATGTATCTCAAGATATATCTCAATTACTGAAAAAGTTCTCCACTTGCAGAAGATGAGTAGTTGCTTACATTTATGTTATAGATGGACCAACAGAAGTATAGGAGTTTAAATCCTAATTAAGATAATAAAAAAAACTAATTGTAGCTAACATTTATTGAAAACTCACTATGTTGCTTAGCTAAGTGCTTTTTTATTTAATCCTTTTAACAACCCCATTAGATGTGCATTATTACTATCTCCATTTCACAGATGATAAGACCAAGGCACAGGGTGGTTATGTAACTTGCTCACATAGCTACGTGGATCAAGCAGAATTCACTTTTTAAATTCTGTTCTGCATGAGACTGACTTAAGCACCATGCCTAGACTTGAATGCATTTGCTTAAAAGGTTAGATTACTGCCAGAGGTTCCTAACTCTTCCTACAGGACTGACACAGTGTCTAGAACAGCAACAGTATTTTTACTCTTCATTCTCACTTCAAGGAAATGTGGGTGTGCTTCTAAATGCCAGACGTCATGCTTTTGGGCTCAGGCTTGGCCCCCTGTGGGTGCTGACCCTCTGCCATGAGCCTTCAATCTTCAGTCTTGCTGGACCTAGCCATGGTGGTTTATAGAGCGGACGTCACACAGGGAGCTTTGCAAAGCCTTTCACAGACATACAAGTGACTCTGATCTGAATACCACTTTTGCATGTAGTTAAGATTCAGGGATTTCTTGGTTCATTTCAGGCAGACAACTCTCCTGAGACCATTAGAAAGAAACCATACATTTGTGCAGTGCTTTGTGATTTTCAAAGTCCCTTATTGTATAGAATCTCACTTGACCCTCTTAGGCAGGCAGGAGCAGTATTATCATTAACTCCATTTTTTACATTTTTACAGAAACCTGAGGTTCAAAGAGGACACGTGATTTTCCAAGCTCACAAAGATGGAGGATTTCAAATACAGAGTCAAGCAAGTCAGCCCTAGACACCTGTTAGCCTGTTTAAAACAACAAAGCTAGTTGTCGTCTGTAGACATGACCAAATGATGAATTTGAAAAAAAAAACAAAAAAACAAAAAAACCCAAACCGTGATAAAAGCAATACTGCTTTCCGACATCTCTGTTTGTCTTCCTATTTCCAAATCTCACTCACTACCATCTGGTCAAAAGCCAACCACGGGATTTCCCTGGTGGCGCAGTGGTTAAGAATCCGCCTGCTAATGCAGGGCACATGGGTTCGAGACCTGGTCCAGGAAGATCCCACACGCTGCAGAGCAACTAGGTCCGTGCACCGCAACTACTGAGCCTGTGCTCTAGAGCCCGTGAGCCATAACTCCTGAAGCCGGCGTGCCTGGAGCCTGTGCTCCACAACAAGAGAAGCCACTGCAATGAGAAGCACACACACCGCAGCGAAGAGTAGCCCGCGCTCGCCGCAACTAGAGAAAGCCTGCATGCAGCAACGAAGACCCAATGCAGCCAAAAATAAATAAATACATTTATATATATTAAAAAAAAGCCAACCATGCTGAAGGAACCCAATCAGTAAAGGTGGATAATTATGATGGGGGTGGGGTTTCCAGTCCCTATGAGGCCCTAAATTCTGTCATCTAAACGTGTTCTTGGTTCCCTCTAACTAACACCTTTATGTTTAAAAGTAAGAGCCTGTAAAAATCTGTGGTAGATTTTTAATATTTTGTATGATGTTTCTTTCTAGTAACTGTCATTTTTATTTTGACCAGCTTCAAAAACGACTTGAATTTTCTGCTCTTTTAATATGAAAGTAAGCTTGGTGTTTTTTTCTATAGTTGTAGCAATAATGGTAAACATTGCTTTATGCGTCAGGGATGTTCTTGAAAGTTATCTGTAAACTGAAACACCAAAAATGTGATTTGAGGCTCTTAAAGTGAAGATTTCTTTTATATGAAATATCACTTACTGATGTTTGTGAGTTTATAATTTCACAGTCAGTTTTATCAAATCAGAGTAGACCTTGGAATTTCTGTGTGTATGAGAGTGTGTGTGTGTGCATGTGTAATTTGTAAGTACGTAACAAGAAAATATTTTTCACTCATTACTCTGTGGCCAGCATTCTTAAGTTGTAAGTTTGTACTACTGCAGTAGTTATAATATGAATGAGCATGATTTTAAAAGACTTAACCAAAAACAGCTCGGATAGCCATTAAGAAAATTAATATACATACTTATCACTATCACTGGAATCAGAGGAACTGACCATTTTTCTCACTTGCCTTAATAGGAGAAAGCTTTTCATTTCTCTTTATTCCATTACTAAGAAGGTAATTCTTTGGAAAGTCGGAGTATTAGAAAGGCGAGGGAGGTAAAATGATTGTCCTTATGAAACAAAGTGAAAGCCATTATTTTGATTGAGAATTGTCAGTCAAAGGTTTAAGAACCTTATTTGATAGGGTAGAATTTTTCTTATGGATTAAAAAAAAAGGATAGTTTCTGCATTTACATTGCCAAAACCCAGGTTATTTGAGTATTTAGTTATTGATAATTTGTACAGATAGCTGAAAATAACAGAATTGTGTTTACTGAGAGACATTTCAGAACCTTGAAGGATGAAGGAGGTGGCTGGTAAATCCCAGTAGGAAAATAATTATTTCCCCCCAATAAAGTCCATTTAATTCTTAGGGTCATTTGTGACCATTTTGAAATAATTCACAGGCTCCCTGGAGACTGACAATCCTGACAGCTTCATCTGGCAGTGGAACAGTCTTGAAACCAGTTCTGCATGGCCCAGCAGCTTCGACAGCTGAATAATTGAGTGGAAAAATCCATTATTGGAGGAATTTGATCTTCCTGCTACTTGCTTTTCTGAGAAGTTAAAAAAATATATATCATAGTGACAGACACAGTTGTTTTCTGTTATCCTGGTGGAGCTTATTTCAGAGCTCCTGCCAACTTAGGTAGATTCAAATTAGACATTTAAGCATTTTAAGTCATAAAAACCTTAAAATTAAATCATCAGGACTTACACAGATTTCAAAAATGGTAACTGTTATATTTAAGTATGCATTTAAAAATCTATGAGAGGTAAGCTGATCAAGAGTACATGCTAATGAATACTTGCTGAAGGAATGAATAAACTGATTTAGCGTCCAAGTCCCACTTGAGAAGCTTATCTTAGAAATTCAGAATTTTGTCCAAATGCATCCATGCAAAAAATGAGGAAATGTCTAAGGGTCTGAATACAAGAAATTTTATTCAACAAATCTTCAGCATCTATGTACAAGGCACTGTGGGGCTTTGAAGGTGAAAGATATCTGTCTGTCTTCACATTGAGATGGGAGAGACAACCCAAACTACAAGTAATTTCAATGCAATGCGGAGGTCCCGCTGTAGACACAGCAAGTCTCATGGAATGGTAGGGGTGTGTTAATTCTAACTTGGGGTCATCAGCGAAGGTTGTGCAGATCCTGAGCTTGGCCTGACAGCTTCTACGAGTTATAATTTATTTAAAGGTTGGCTTTGTGAAAAACTCTCCTCAAGTAAGTTCCAGAACTTGCTTTCTGCTCCAACACAGACCATGAGCAGCAGAGCTGAGTATAATGACTATTGTCAAAGGAGTCATATCCCCAGGATACGTTTCACAGTTTTTTACAAGGAGAGAATGGAATAATTTGAAAAATCTCCCCAAAGGTCATCAACTCCTTTACCCCAACCCCGACCTTTTATGTTATAGTTAAAAGTTTATTTTTCACTTTTATACAAACATAAACTTGGTTTCCATTCACTGTAAGTCCTAGACGAATGTATTTCAGTGATTGGTTTGTATGAAACACTTCTACTGACATCATTCTGAAGGCACCATTGCTTCTGTGTCCTTGAGATTTAATTATGCGGAACTTCACCACTCAGCCTTCCTCTGTAATAAAAACCGAATAGAAACATAGTTGCCAGTCACATTATATGTAAAAATTACAGGACACTGGGTATAGACATGTCAAGCAAGGACTCATGAGCCAAGCTGCTTTCCAGAATCTTCTAGTTCCCACCGGCTCCACTAGCTGCCTTGTCTCCTGCTCATATATTAAGTTCCATTCAGAGGACAAGGAAAGGAAAGAATCTGGGTCCTTAACAAAGACAAACTGCTTACAGAAGAATAAACCTCCGATGTGAATGTTTTTCAGTTTTTAAAAAACTGACATTTTGAAAGTCAGCTATCATGTGAGTCAGGGGCTCTCTCTGTGTAGGTTCCCACCCCTGTTGAAGATGGAATGAGTTCTCCCATGGGTTGGGGGAGCCATGGAACCAAGTGCAGGGCAGTCATGATTCCAGGTCATGTGGACCAGAGCCAGCTCCAGGCTTTGGCATTGAGAATGGCTTGTGACAACCAGCCTTGCCGGGTGCTCTTGGCATTCTGGCCCGAGCTGGGAGTTGAGTAGTCTGAGCTCATGCTTGATGCCTTTGTGGGATGAGGGAGAGCAGTGCCAGTGCCAGCTGTAGGCAAGAAAATGCCCAAGACCCGACTCTAGCTCTCCGCGTGGGGTGGCTGCTTTTTGCCATTCATTCTTGGCCTTCATACCACTCAGAGAAGACTTCTTGACCACCCTATCCAGCAGTCACTCTCTCTCCTCGATGTCTATCTCATCATACTGTTTAATTTCATTCAGAGAACTTGTCACTGTCTGGAATATATGCTTCATGAGTGTAGGGGCCGCATAGATTTTGTTCACTGCTGTATTTTCAGTACCTAGAGCACACTTGGCACACGTTAAGTACTCAATAAATTTGTGTTGAAAGGACAAAATTAAGTTGGATCTTAAAAAAAAAAAGACTATAGGGCTTCCCTAGTGGTGCAGTGGTTGAGAGTCTGCCTGCCAACGCAGGGCACACGGGTTCGTGCCCCGGTCTGGGAAGATCCCACATGCCGCGGAGCGGCTGGGCCCGTGAGCCATGGCCGCTGAGCCTGCGCGTCCGGAGCCTGTGCTCCGCAATGGGAGAGGCCACAACAGTGAGAGGCCCGCGTACCGCAAAAAAAAGACTATAACTAGAGTTAAGAGATACAGTTTAGTTGCTAATATGGAAGGGAAGAGTCTTAAACCACCCTTTCTCCTGAATGCCCCTCTCCTCACCACCTGCTTTTACCAAGAGTTTCTGATATATCTCCTAGGGGACCAAATCCTTTATGAAAAATCTCTGTAGTGTAAGAAGAGAGATTATCAATGAGCATGTGCTCTGCTTGTAAATGGACTGGAGGTGGAAAAAAAATGAGAACCTCTGGCTTAATGGAAAGAACATTAGAAAAGGAATTTCGGAACTGACTCTACAGCCGGTAAATGGAGACCTGGGTAATTAATTGGTTTACTCTTCCAGCAAATATGGATAGTGGTCCCTACCTCACAGACTGTTATGATTTAGATAAGACATTATATATGAATACACTCAGCACAGTGCCTGGTCCAAACTAGCTGCGTGACACCTCTTAGCTGGAGGTGAATAGGCATGAACTTGCGTAGCTACATCCCCTCTTATGTACCTCAGTTTCCTTATCTGTAAAAGAATAGTAACTGCAACTCACGGGGAAACTGTGAAGAATGAAGGAAATAACAATACAGCCCCTTATGAACTATAGAGTGTGTTCAGGCAGGAGGCTCTCTATTCCTGGTTTCACCATGAGCTAAGTGACTACATCAGTCTTTGGTGCCTCTAAATCTTTATCAGTAAAAAGAGGATTTTATGTGTATTATCTACTTCTTCACTGTGAGGATAAAATGAGATAATAGTTTGGAAAATGGTAAAAGTGAAAAGCATTATGAAATATGAGTTTTTTGTCATCACCACCATCAAAATCAAAGTGATGTCTTCAATGGCTCTGGTAACAGCATGATTGAACCATAAAGGTCCTATTAGAACCTGCTGAAAGAATAATCTTTCAGTCATAGATCAGCTTGGTGACATGGAAAGTGTACAGAATGAAAGACAGTTCCTCATGCTTTTGAGGGTTTGTACTCCCCACAGAACAGAGCTCAATATCTCAATAAATATTTGTTGAATGGAAAGAATGAGGGTTTAATTCTCAAAAGTAGCCAGCTCAGAAAGTATTCAAATAGTGAAGTAATGGTATGGTGATAAAATCTACTGAACAGTTCTTCTTCTGTGAATTCAGATACCTTCCTCTTCCCTCACTCCCCAACAGTAACTGTGAGTCAGTGGGCCAGGAGTTACAATTACAAGGGTTAAACACAAAATAAAAGAGTGGAGAGGAAGAATGGGTTCATTACCCTACACAGACATCAGGCCAAGGGCAAAGACGCTTAAGTCCTTATCTGAGGCTCCTGGCATAGGATAAGGAGTCCACAAGCCTGGCCGGGGTCAGAGCCAAAGGGCCAATGCCACAGTGCTCCCTGGGGCTGTAGTTTTAGGGCCAGGGAAGCTCTGGGTGGTGTCTGGGTTTAAGAGGTCTAGGGCTTTTTACAAAACTTGAAGCTAGCGCAGCTCAGGACTGCCTGCAGAGCTAGAATTTGGTTATCCAGTGGCCTCACGTCAGCCAGTGCTGATGTTTGGCTGGGAGAGGCACTTTGGTTGACTGAATGGGAAAACAAGAGACCAGGTCCCTGGCCCTTCCACACTACTGCTGCAAGGAAGAGAAGCCTGGTGTAGGTCCTCTGTGATGCTTCCTTAATACCGGGTGCACATCTGCATCACAGACCTTCTTCAGTGTATTCAAGTATTAAATTTCTGACATCTCCCTCATTAGACAGTGATATGTGCTTGGTTCATCCTCATATCCCCAGTGCTGTACATACTCTCTGGCGTAGAAAAGGTTCTTTACTGGTTGAATGAATGAGGAAGGGAATGGATAAAACATGTGATGGGTTCTTTTACTCTCAAAGCCTAATGCTGCTCTCCCTCTAAAGAGAGGACAGAGGATTCATTGACCAATTAAGGACCATCTAACATCATTACTCTGTCCTACTACTTCTACCCCCATTACAGCCAGTCCAAGAACTTCAGTTACACTTACAAGGAACAGTGTATTTCCAAAATAGAACTTGAAAGCCAAGTTTCATTCCAAAGAAAATGAAAAGAAAGTAAATATAAAACACTTCTGTGACAGAAACCAACTATTAGTGGTGATAACAGTGATTCTACATGTATGGGTTTAACAATCACATAAACTATAAGAAATCTACAGAAATCACTCTCACTTATTGGGTGGCTAATTCTCAACCTGTGATCACTCCAATGGGAGCAAGAGCAAAGTTTTCTCTTCTACTATCTTTAAAAATAATAAGTGGACACAGTTGGGAGAATACTTATCTATTAAAGAAAAGCACAGCCTTCAAGTCCTTTAGAAGCATTCACATACATGCAAAAGGGGCAATCACAATGCTAGCGGAAGCCAGTATTGTCAATATACAAAGCAATTTTATACATTGATTGAAAGAGGACAAATTCTAGTCAGAATTTTAGCAAAGATAATGCCAGTTCCTTAAAAATTCAGTCTATTTCAGACTTTAATTAATTAAGATTGTATTTCCTCCGAATTAATGCAAGTAAGTAACCACATTTTATTTTCTTCCACATATCTCAATACAGGCAGGCTCTACTTGTCTATTTATATAGTGGAGTAAAGTAGAGTAGACTTGAATAATCTAATGAGAAAAATAAGCATTTAATTTCTTCTGGTACGACTGTATTATCGGAAGCCTGCAAACTACCTTTAATCAAGGGAGATCAATTTAAAGATGCATCTGCAAGTCTTAACTAAAGTGTTTTACGATTCAGGTGTATCGAAGCTTGAAATGTAAAGAGTGGAAGTGGAAACTTCATTTTGCAGTTAACTCTAAAGGCAGCTTTAATGAATATTCACAAAAAGAATGAGTTGAATTAAATAGTGTGCAAAAGATACAAAGAAAGAACAATTACTCAAAAAGAAGTTTAAATGGAAAGAAATGCCTTAACATGCTAAATATATAAATTAATAAAAGAATGTTACTCCCATTAAGCAAAGTATTACTGGCTGTGACATCTTATATATCCATTTATCATGCTATAGCTTTGTGACTTAGACTCTGCATGGATTTAGGTGGGCAGATGACTATAGCTGCTTTCAGGAAGAATAGAAGAGATAGTGTTTGTGAGTTCCTATAATTCAACCAACATAGTTATTCAGCACTCAGATATGGGTTAGAAGTTGGGATTGATGTTGGGGATAAAGTACATGAACAAGATAGGGTCACTAATTCCCTCAATGAGCTTATGGTCACTTGGGGAGGATGGACATAAAAAAAATTAACAATTTAGAGCTCATTAGTCACTCCAATAAAGAGTACAAAGGCCTAGCCACTCATCTTCTGGCAATGAATGTGGGATGCTATTAGGAGGAAAGCTGGCCAAGTCTACAAGTGTAAATCTTAATGTATCATTAGGTATCTGAATGCAACCTCCTCTCTGCAAGAGTAGATCCTATGATTACCAAGGCAGGTATGAAGCACACTGAGAAGCTTTACGTCACTAGCTGTTTTGTTACTCATGTGTCTTTAATCTATCTTGAAACAAACAGATCTGAACAGAATGATTTTTATTTCCTAACCTTTGATAAGATTCAAAACGATGCAGGAATACTATCATTATTTCTGTTTCACGTTGGACAAAGAAACCTGAAAAGTGCTCACTTAGACTTGTAGCCACCCACCAATCATATTGAGATTTAAATTACAAATGGAGGAAACTACTACTTCATGAAGATGCTGTTGCTTCTGAGGAGAACCTGTGTGATCTGTCTCAACCAATCAGTTCTAAGTATTTAAATGTGTCATGGGCTCACCTTGCAACTGGAGTTCACAGTGGAGGTCTTCATTGGCACCTCTCGACTAAACACATGTTTATGAGCCCTGGTAAGGTCCTAGGCAGGGAGACTGCATCCCATGTGATGAAAATTAAAGAAGCAATTTGAAGTTTGGGCACTGCCACCAAAGCTGGATAGAGAGCTCTTGCCTGCAGCAACAGGGGAGCCTAGGAGAGGCTTGCTGCAGACCATCCTCAGAAGCACCACATAAATAACTGTCCTCATGTCTGATGTTATCTGCATGCATGCTTGCAGAGGATGTTTGAAGCAGATTCCACAAGAGGAAGGGGCATTTGGCGGGAGTATTCCATCCAAAAACTATTAGAAAATGTCAGGTTCTATCAAAGCAGTTCGTATCACCCAGCATTCAGCAATCCTGATTGTTTACACAATAGAGAGTCATACGACGCGCCTCAGGACTCCCTGCTACTTATTCTAATATTCCTAGTTGGAATATTGTAATCACAATATTATAAATACAACTGAATTACAAAATCCACTCTTTATACTTTATTATTCCTACTTATGTCCTAACCAGATCCTAGTAAGTGTAAAAATAAGAAAGGATTCCCATTAACACAAGCTTATAGTCTGGTGGGGAAGATGGGCTTCCCCTCCCTTCAAATTACAGAAAAAATTTCAAAATTTTAACGGTGCTCAACGTTTTTAAGGAGAGTTGTGGAGGGTTATAAGAGCATCCATCAGGAATCCTCACTTCGTCAAGAGGATTGAGAGAAGTTTTCCCTGATGTTTAGGTAGAGACCTGGAGAATGACTAGATGGAGGTGGGGATGGGTGTCCAGGCACAGAAAACAGCCCATGGAACAGTGCTGTCACACAGCAGGCTCTCAATAAACATTTGTTTAATTAACGATGGAACAGCATGGGCTGTTTAGCCCTTTGACAAAGCGGACAAGGTTACCATGAAACCTTCAAGGTTATGATTATGAGTTTTCATTGCTGGAAGCTATGCTGTGAGGTCTACAGCAGCTTCAAAGAGAAGTTTCTATTTATTTCTTTTTTTTCTTTTTTTTCTTTTTTTGCGATAGGCTGGCCTCTCACTGCTGTGGCCTCCCCCGTTGCGGAGCACAGGCTCCGGACACACAGGCTCAGCAACCATGGCTCACGGGCCCAGCCGCTCCGTGGCATGTGGGATCCTCCCGGACCAGGGCACGAACCCGCGTCCCCTGCATCGGCAGGCAGACCCCCAACCACTGTGCCACCAGGGAAGCCCAAAGAGAAGTTTCTATTTATTATAAAGCACAACATGGAAGTCCTTTAGGAACTGTTTCACACTGCTAAGAATCAATTTCCAAGAAATTCTTGCCACTAGAACAACTTGACCCCAGGAAGTTGGCCAAGAGATTTCTGAAGATGTTCCCTACAAACTGAGAGCACTCAAGGGGAAGCTACACCACTGAGTGTGAACTTAGTCATAGGTACTGCAGATTACAACAGTCTGAAACTGTGGCAAATGATCCATGTTCAAGGTAGTCCAAAACATAAGATTCCCTTCTCTCCACGTACAGCACATCTTTTTCTACAGTTTAATTTACCAAACCAAGTAGGAAAGATTTGTCAGGATATCAGAGGTATCCTCTTACTCAAGTGGGCTTTCTGCACAAGCTTGTTATCTTATGATAACAAGGGTCAAAATAGAAAAAACATTATAAAATAATATTTCTTTTCATTTAGTGACTCTTTTTACCCTCACACCACATTTTTTTAAAACATCTGTATTGAAGTATAATTGCTTTACAATGGTGTGTTAGTTTCTGCTTTATAATAAAATGAATCAGCTATACATATAAATATATCCCCATATCTCCTCCCTCTTGCTTCTCCCTCTCACCCTCCCTATCCCACCCCTCTAGGTGGTCACAAAGCACTGAGCTGATCTCCCTGTGCTATGCGGCTGCTTCCCACTAGCTATCTACTTTATATTTGGTAGTACATATAAGTCCATGCCACTCTCTCACTTCGTCCATGTTTGTCACATACGGCCTTTATTATGTTGAGCTAAGTTCCCTCTACGCGTACTTTCTGGAGGGTTTTTGTTA
This sequence comes from Neophocaena asiaeorientalis asiaeorientalis, assembly GCF_003031525.2. Lineage (NCBI taxonomy): Eukaryota > Metazoa > Chordata > Mammalia > Artiodactyla > Phocoenidae > Neophocaena > Neophocaena asiaeorientalis. Next base: position 840,360 of record NW_020174426.1, read on the forward strand.
TAAATGGGCCTCACACCACCTTTTATGAGTTTTACCTTTCTTGAATACTAAGTGAGCCAGTGGCTTATGTAATCAAGCCTGTGCTCTGAGCTTTGCTTGAGGGGATGGTTTTTCTACCTACCAAAACAATAATTAATATGTTAACCTAAAAGTCCATTATGGGCTTCTGAAGGTTTTGAATCCTTGAGTGACAGAGTGATACACAGACCTTTTTGCAAATTGAATCTTGTGAAAAACAGAGTCACCTTTTAAACTGGTGTATGAGGCTCTGGCTCACTAGTAGACCATTAGGAGTCCTTTTATTCAACCCTCCTACCCTTCCCTTCATGGCAACTCTCTCTCTCTTTTTTAAAAAAATTGAAGTACAGTTGATTTATAATGTTGTGTTAGTTTCAGGTGTACAGCAAAGTGATTCAGTTATACATTTAAATCTATTCTTTTTCAGATTCTTTTCCCTTATGGGTTATTACAAAATATTGTGTATTAATTCCCTGTTCTATACAGTAGGTCTTGTTGGTTATCTATTTTGAATATCATAGTGTGTACATGTTAATGGCAACTCTCAAAATGGAACTGGTCACTGTGGCTATTCCCAGTGCATCTTTTCACTTTTCAGTTGGCACACGAAGATGATGTTGCAACAAATGAGCCTGACTTTGGGAAGGTGGAGGGAAAGGTCAGGCGTGGCTACATGAGAAAGAGTGAGATTACAACTCTTCATGGACCATGCCTGGCTCCAGAGGGACATTTGGGGATGGCCCCAGTGAACATCCTGAGGGCAGGGACCATAAGCTAGTTTTGTCTCACTATCTCCAGGGCCTATCGTAGGGCCTGGCACATGAGCACTCGCTGAATAAATGAATACATTCGTTGAGCAGGGTGGTGGTGGAGAAGCAACAGGAAGTGAGGCAGCCTCAGAGCTCCCAGGGGAAGGTGACAGAACCAGCAGGAAGCAAAGCCTCTGTGGTCTGTGGTGAGTGTTGTGACCTGCCCTCCATGTCACCCACATGACTTTTGCAATACAATTGCTGAATGTTTAATTTCTGGTAAAAATAAATATTTTTAAACATTTTCCCTTATATTTAAGTCCTCCTTCATACCACCAAAGTAATCTTCATAACTATCAACTCTAATTTTATTACTCCTGCTTAATATCTTCCCAGATGCCTATCAGATAAAGTCCACATCCTTGACAGAATTGAAGAGAACTTTCATAATTTGGAACATACCTGGTTCTCCAACTTGTCAACCCCCTAGAGACTCGACTCTTTGATTAAACTTAGCTGCTTGTAATTTCCACAAGTGGGCCATTTCATGGGGCCCCAGGCTGCTTTTGTACCTGTCTCCTCTGCCTTCTTCCCTTTGCCAAGCAGTCGAACATCCACTCATCTTGTAAGACTCAACTCTGAACACATCTCTGATCTCATCTTTCTGGATGCCCTTGTATACCCTTCTATCATGGCACCTATAATGTGTCACTGCATTTCTTGGTTAACATAGATATCTCTGGATTCTAGACAGAGGCCTCCTGTCTGGGGCCACCTTCATATTCATTTCTGTACCTCAAGTGCATATCATAGTGCCTGTACCATGGTAAGTGCTAAATACAAGCAGACTAAATGAATGAATGAATAGCTCAATGAGCATTTCTCTCTGTATTATTTTTGGCATCACAATAGGAACAATCTCTGCCTCTTTGTTTCATACTCATACATACTAACCTCCTAATTTTATGTCTCTGAACCGGAAAAGAGCATGGATGTCATCTTTCAACAGGGTACATTTGAAAGAAGGGTCTGTTCGACATTTCACATACTCCCAGACGGGCCTACCAGCTCTTCCAGTAGCTTTCCAGTGGACTCATCAGGGGCCTACAGATTGGGTTAGGGTGCTCTGCTAGAAGAGGTTTTTATAAAACACCCCTATATTGCCTGACATATAACACAGGAGACCCACATCTGTTTACTGAACCAATCACTTTTTTAAAAGTTACTATACCATCTGTTCTGACTGCCTTCTATAAAAGTGAAATGAGTAGATAATGCTAATTCTAAAATGTTTAAGATGTTTACACCCATTGGAAATTTTAATAAAATATTTAAATTAAATTCCCTTAAAAAACATACCTTTCCAACTTTTAAGAAAGGGATTCTGGGTAAGGCGAGATGAAGAAAACGTAATTTAAGTCATCTCAACTTTCTACTTTGTAATACTTTGTACAATCAATTATTTTTTGAGCAGGAACAATAATTTATATGCTCTGTTATCTCTTCTCTTGAATATACAGAGGAGAAAGAAAAGATGTGTGTAAAGATGAAACCAGGGAGGAGAAACTTGTGGGTGGAAGTAGTAGGTGAATTATAAAAGCTGTTGTCAGCACTCTAAAAGATGGAAGAAGCAGAAGTGAGAAGAAATAATGTTCAATATTCTCTAAGTTGCTTTCCCACCAACCTTAACTCCTCTTTCTCTTTCCCCATTAGAACTGTCCAATCCTTAAAGTTTCCCTAAGTTCAAATTCTAACACACCTTCTTTTACTTCCTCCTTGCAAATGAACATAAATGAAGTTTATTTTCATGGTTCAACTTTCCCACAATTTATGCATGTTCTGATATCCTAATTCAGATTTTCATTCTATTCATTTTTTAACATCTTTATTGGAGTATAATTGCTTCACAATGGTGTGTTAGTTTCTGCTTTATAACAAATTGAATCAGCCATACGTATACAGATTGCCAACAAACACATGAAAGGATGCTCAACATCACTAATCATTAGAGAAATGCAAATCAAAACTACAATGAGGTATCATCTCACACCAGTCAGAATGGCCATAATCAAAAAATCTAGAAACAGTAAATGCTGGAGAGGGTATGGAGAAAAGGGAACCCTCTTGCACTGTTGGTGGGAATGTAAATTGATACAGCCACTATGGAGAACAGTTTGGAGGTTCCTTAAAAAACTAAAAATAGGGCTTCCCTGGTGGCGCAGTGGTTGAGAGTCCGCCTGCCGATGCAGGGGACATGGGTTCGTGCCCTGGTCTGGGAAGATCCCACATGCCGCAGAGCGGCTGGGCCCGTGAACCATAGCCACTGAGCCTGCGTGTCCAGAGCCTGTGCTCCGCAGTGGGAGAGGCCGCAACAGTGAGAGCCCCGTGTACCGAAAAGAAAAATAAAAAAACAAATACAAAAAACTAAAAATAGAACTACCATATGACCCAGCAATCTCATGCTATTCATTTTTCACATTAATTCTCAACTGACTGACCCTCTTCATTGGTAATTATTACTGTGAAGGTTTTGAATACCATTAAACTCTTCTCACTGGCTGCATTAACTTTAAGATAATTTGATTAATTCAGCAAGCCACTGGTAGATGCAGATTTAATACCTCGTAGAATTTGTGCGTTATCAGTATTTTGTAGCAACTAGATCTGAAAGATAAATGAAATACTTTGGGACCAGATTTTTAAAAGGCTGGTTGTTTCCCTGCAAGATTTTAAGTAATTTTGTTAAGCCTTAAAAAGTACATTCTAAATTGTTTCCCCCAGAATTACAAACAGAACATTCCTCTGCATTCCCCTGCAGTCTTGGTTTAATAACTTTTCATTTCTGTGGTGCACGTATATTTCCAGGGCTCAGCCAAAAGTTCTTCACTTGGGAGAACACAATGACTTTGAGGCAGCAAAAGTTATCAGCTGATAAACTGTAGAATAATGTAACTTGCCAAAACCCTCCACACGCAAAGGCTTCTGCTCTCTTCATCCCATATCAGAGACAAAGCCAGGTTAGCGTATGTGTATGTGCATGTGTGTGTGTGTGTGTGTGGTTTTCTCCCCAGTGCCTTATTCCATTTCCAGCATTAGCTGCATCATATTCAAATACAGTGGCTATGGATTAAAATGATGAGGCAGGTGATGGAGAATGCTGAAGAGCCCCATGAAGATCTTGACAGAAGTAAGACCTGTTCCTGGTAAATGTTAACATCTTCTTTTAGAGGAACAAAGAGTTGGTTAAAACAGTTTCTTGGGTAGAATCCTTTTAGTCTTAGATATCCCCTCAGGCAAAGTAGTCCCTGTGGGAGTCACCAGGTGCCACAAGAATCTGTGATGGGCCCATGGTACAGGGGAGACAGAGGGCAGATAATAAAAAGAGGAAAGGAAGGACAGGTAGAAGATGACACAAGATTGTTAGTAGCAGAGAGAAGGAGAGAGCATGTGAGAGAGGAAAAAGTGCCAATCATGGCAAATGCCTGTGAGGCTCAGGAGCCACTGAGGGACCACAGTGTGATAGAACAGCTGCCCTTAATGTATGTGCATAAGGCTTTAGTATAAACATAAAACATAAAACAAAATAAAATCCAAAAGATGCCACCTACGTTGGTAAGCCTACTCCACATTTCTTAGTTGATTTAGATTTGTTGAATTCACTGAGCTAATATGCTGACTTATGTTTATTCTGTGGACCACTATGACCAGTGAGTTTTTCCTCTTAAGTACTACTATCTAGTGATTCTTTCTTATTTTGATGACTTATGAGTTTTACTATTTCTTTGAAGTGATAATATAAGCATACTCCTTTTAGGAAAATATGCAAGATTCCATACTAAGAACTCAATGAGACTTTCTTACCTTGGTCAGTCTTCTAATTTGATAAATAACAACTGAACTCTACTACTGTATAATGGCTTACTAGTTGGTTTACATTTAGATGGTATTTTAGTTAATTGCTAGGAAACAAAGTAAAATCATGTCAAAACTTTATTAATAAAGATTTAGTAAATGATCTCTATTTTCTACATAGCTGCTTGACTAAAGGGGGGAAAATGAATGCTTGTGATGTTTCGGTTTGGACCAGTCTATTTTGGCAGTACTTTAAAACCTCACCTATCCAGGTACTCTCTGAAATGGCTCCAGGAGTGCCAGACCAGCTACTCAATGATTTTAAGTTTTTTACCTGGTTTTATTAAAAAATAATATATAATAAATGCAAAAATCCTTAGCAAAATAATCAATGTAATTCATCATATTACAGGCCAAAAATAGACATATACGATAATCTCAATAGGTACAAAGAAGCATTTGACAAAATTCAGCACCCATTCATAATAAATATTAGCAAAATAAGAATAGAAGAGAACTTTTTTAATCTAGTAAAGAGTATCTATGGAAGAACTACAGATAACATCATACGCAGTGGAGAAATGTAGAATACATTCCCTATGATCAGGAACAAAGCACAGCTGTCTATTGTCACTGCTTATATTTTTCTGGAGAGTTGCCAGTGCAATAAGGCAAGAAAAATAAATGAAAGGCTTATAGACTGAAAAGAAAGTTTTAAAACAAGCCTGTTTGTATTTACAAATGGCATAATTATTAAGTAGAAGATATTAACTAATTTAAAAAATAATTAAACAACGAATGGATCACTGAAGAAATCAAAGAGGAAATCAAAAAATACCTGCAGATAAATGAAAATGAAAAAACAACAATCCCAAATTTATGGTATACAGCAAAAGCAGTTCTAAGTGGAAGTTTTTCGTGATACAAGCTTTCCTCAGCAAACAAGAAAAATCTAAAATAACAAACTTACCTTATACCTAAAGAAGCTAGAAAAAGAACAAAAACCCCTAAGGTCAGGAGGAAAGAAGGAAAGAAATCATAAATATCACAGCAGAAATAAATGAAATAAAGACTAAAAAATAGAAAAGATCAATGAAACTAAGAGCTGGTTCCTTAAAAAGATAAACAAAATTAATAAACCTTTAGCCAGACTAATCAAGAAAAAAAGAGAGAGGGCCCAAATGAATAAAACAGAAATGAAAAAAGAGAAGTTACAACTGACACCACAGAAATACAAAGAATAAGAGACTACTAAGAACAACTATATGCCAATAAAATGGACAACCTAGAAGAAATGGACAAATTTGTAGAAAAGTACAATCTTGTGAAACTGAACAAGGAAGAAATAGAAAATATGAACAAATTATCAGTAATTAAATTGAATCAATAATGAAAAAAACTTCCAAAAAACAAAAGTCCAGGACCAGATGACTTCACAGCTGAATTCTACTGAACATTTAGAGAAGAGTTAACACCTATCCTTCTAAAACTATTCCAAAAAATTGCAGAGAAAGGAATGTTTTTGAATTCATTCTAGGAGGCCAGGATCACCCTGATACCAAAAACAGACAAAAATATTATCATATTAAAAAAAAAGAAAATTACAGTCCAATATCACTGATGAACATAGATGCAAAAATCCTCAACAAAATGTTAGCAAACTGAATCCAAGAATACATCAAAAGGATCATACACAATGATCAAGTGGGATTTATCCCAAGGATGCAAGGATTCTTCAATATATGAAAATCAATCAATGTGATGCACCATATTAACAAATTGAAGAATACAAATCATATGATCATCTCAACAGATGCAGAAAAAGCTTTTGACAAAATTCAACATCCATTTATGATAAAAACTCTCCAGAAAGTGGGTATAGAGAAAATATACCTCAACATAATAAAGGCTATATAAGACAAGCCCACAGTGACCATCGTACTCATGGTGAAAAGCTGAAATCATTTCCTCTAAGATCAGGAACAAGACAAGGATGCCCAATCTTATCACTTTTACTCAACACAGTATTGGAAGTCCTAGCCACAGCAATCAGAGAAGAAAAAATAGTAATAAAATGAATCGAAATAGGAAAGGAAGAAGTAAAACTATCACCGTTAACAGATGATATATCTTCCATAGAAAATCCTAAAGACCCCATCAAAATGACTACTAGAGCTCATCAATGAATTTGGTAAAGCTGCAGGATACAAAATTAATACACAGAAATCTGTTGCATTTCTATATACCAACAATGAACTATAAGAAAGAGAAATTAAGGAAAAAATTTACATTTGTTTGAAATTACATTTGTTTGAAATTACATTTGATTGAAACCACTTACCATCACTCAAAAGGAATAAAATACCTAAAAATAAACCTACCTAAGGAGGCAAAAGACCTGTATTCTGAAAACTATAACACACTGATGAAAAAAATTGAAGACAACAAAAACAGATGAAAGATATACTATGTTCATGGATTGGAAGACTTAATATTGTTAAAATGATAATACTACCCAAGACAATCTACAGACTTAATGTAATCCCTATCAAAATACCAAGGTTACTTTTCACAGGACTAGAACAAATAATTTAAAATTTTATATGGAGATACAAAGGGCTCTGAACAGCCAAAACAATCTTGAGAAATAAGAATGGAACTGGAGAAATCACACTTCCTGACTTCATGATATACCACAAAGCTACAGTAATCAAAACAGTATGGTACTGGCACAAAAACAGACACATGGATCAATGGAACAGAATAGAAAGCCCAGAAATAAACCCATACACTTATGGCCAATTAATATATGATGAAGGAGGTAAGAATATACAATGGAGAAAAGACAGTCTCTTCAATAAATGGTGCTGGGAAAACTGGACAGCTACATGTAAAACAGTGAAATTAGAACATTCTCTAACACCACATTCAAAAATAAACTCAAAATGGATTAAAGACCTAAATGTAAGGTTGTAAACCATAAAACGCCCAGAAGAAAACATAGGTGGAACGCTCTTTAACATAAATCACAGCAATATTTTTTTGGATCTGTTTTCTAAAGAAAAGGAAATAAAAGCAAAAATAAACAAATGGGGCCTAATTAAACTTAAAAGCTTTTGCACAGCAAAGGAAATCACTGACAAAATGAAAAGACAACCTACTGAATGGGAGAAAATATCTGCAAATTATATGACCGACAAGGGGTTAATATCCAAAATATATAAACAGCTCATACAATTCAACAGCAAAAAACAAACAAACTGATTTAAAAATGGGCAGAGGAACTGAATAGACATGTTTCCAAAGAAGACATACAGATGGCCAACAGGCACATGAAAAGATGCTCAACACCGCTAATCATCAGAGAAATGCAAATTAAAACCACAGCTAGATATCACCTCACACCTGTCAGGATGGCTATCATCAAAAAGAACACAAATAACAAATGTTGCTGAGACTGTGGAGGAAAGGGAACACTTGCACACGGTTGGTGAGAATGTAAACTGGTGCAGCCACTAGGAAAAACATTATGGAAGTTTCTTTAAAAAACATAAAATAGAACTACCATATGACCCAGCAATTCCACTACTGGGTATTTAACTGAGAAAACGAAAACACTAATTAGAAAAGATACATGCACTCCAATGTTTATAGCAGCATTATTTACAACTGCCAAGATATGGAAGCAACCTAAGTGTCAATCAACAGATGAATGGATAAAAAAGTTGTGGTATATATGCACAACAAAATACTACTCAGCCATAAAAAAGAATGAAATTTTGCCATTGCAACAACATGGATGGACTTGGAGGGTATTACACTAAGTGAAATAGGTCAGACAGAGAAAGACAAATACTGTATGATATCACTTATATATGGAATCTAAAAAATAAAATGAACTAGTGAATATAACAAAAAAAACCCTGACTCACAAATATAGAGAACTAGTGATTACCAGTGGAGGGGGTAAAGTAGGGGTAGGGTATTAAGAAGTACAAACCACTATTTATAAAATAAATAAACTACAAGGAGACATTGTACAACACAGGGAATATAGCCAATATTTTAGAATAACTACAAATGAAATAGAAACTTCAAAAACTGTGAATCATTATGTTGTACACCTTAAGCTAATATAATATTGTACATTAACTATACCTCAAAAAATAAAATATTATTAGAATTAATAAGAACTTAGTAAGTTAGTTATAAGGCCAACATACAAAATCCAATAACACTTCTATATATTAGCAATGAAAAATGAAATCAAATAACATTTCTATTAATATTAGTGTCAAAAAACACAAAATAAATTTTAAAAAAGGATCTGAAAAGACGAATAAACTTTTAAAAGATGTACAAACCTCTCTAGGAAAAACTACAAGGCACTATCAAGAGAAATTAAAGAAGACTAAACAAATGGGGAGACATACTATGTGTTTGGATTGGAAGACTCAGTGTAGTTAAGATACCAATTTCCTGAAACTGGTTATAGATTTAATGTAGTTCTGATAATAATCCCATCAAGGCCTTCCTTGGTAAAAATGAACAAGATAATTTAAAATTTTACGTGGACATGAAAAGTATCTAGAACATCCAAAGCAATCTGAAAAAGAGGAACAAAGTTAAAGGACGTCAATACTCTACTTTAAAACCTACTATCAAGCTACATTAATCAAGACAGTGTAGCATTTGGCATCAGAATAGACAAATAGATCAATGGAACAGAATACAGAGCCCATATACAGACCCACACCTATATGGTTATTTGCTTTTTGATAAATGTACCAAGATAATTCAATAAGGAAAAGAAAGTCTTTTTAAGAAATGAGGCTGGAACAACTGGATATCAATATGGAAAAAGTAAACAACATACACAGAAATTAATTTGAGATCGATCATAGACTCAAATATAAAAGCTAAAACTATAACTTCAAACATAAAAGCTAAAACTATAAAACTTCTAGAAGGAGAGATAGGAGAATATCTTTATAAGCTGAAGGTAGGAAAGGTTTCTTAGGACACAGCAAATATGCATGAAATTTTAAAAACTGATAAATTCATTTTCATCAAAATTAAAAACTTCTGTTCATCAAAAGACACTGTTAAGAAAATGAAGATGCCAGCCACGCAATGGGAGAAAATATTTATAAAACACGTGTAAGACAAAGAACTTACACCTAGACCATAAAAAAATCTTCTACTCAAAAATAAATGGCAAACAAATCAATAAAAATGGGAAAATATTTGAATGAAAACTTCACTAAGGAAGATATAAGAATGGCCAATAAGCACATGAAAAAGTGCTCAACATCAACAGGCTTTGGGGATTTGCAAACTAAACCACAGTAAGGTATCACTACACATCTCTCAGAATGGCTAAAACTAAAAAGACTGATGACTTCAAATATCAGTAAAGACGTAGAGCTCTCATACATTGCTGATGGGAGTGTGCAATGGTCCAACAACTCTGGAAAACATTCTGGCAGTTTCTTATAAAACTAAAAATGCACCTACCCTGTGACCCAGCAATTCCATTCTTAGTTTCTTACACAAGGGAAATGAAACATATCCACAAAAAGATGTACAAGAACATTCATCACAACTTTACTTGTAATGCTCATTCACTGGAAATAACTGAAATGTCCATGAGCAGTAGAGTGGGTAAACAAACATTTATACACAGGAATGCTACTCAACATAAAAAGAACTAGGGTACATGCAACAACATGAATGGATCTCAAAAATATTATGCTGAGTGAAAGAAGCCTTACACAAAAGAGTTCATTCAATTTATATGAAGATTTAGAACAGGCAAAATTAATCTGTTGTGGAAAAAATCAGAACAGTGGATGCTCTGGACGATAGAAGTTAGGACTGACTGGGAAGAGTATGGGTGAACTTTCTGGGGTGATAGGAATGTTCTACATTTTTATAGGTGTTCGAGTTACAGGGGGCATGCATTTGAATGATATGCTTAAGATTTGTACTTTATAATGAAATATTGAACTCTAGTTAATGATAGGCATGGGGAACTGTGTAGGTGTTAAAGTCACTGATGCTTGCAACTCACCTTGAAATATCTAAAAAGTAAGATGGATTGATGGATGGATGGATGGAAAGATATATGATAAAGCACAAACTTGTTAACAATTCTAGAATATAGGTGGCAAGTACATGGGTGATTACTGCACAATTCTTCCAACTTTTCTTATGTTTGAAATTTTTCATAATAAAATGTTTGGGAAAAAGAAAAAAATAAGATATACTGCAGTTGTCACCTGTGACAGACTGTGCTCCTGGGCTTCACAAAATAGTCACCGATAATTTGCATATGTCAGCACTTCAGAGGGAACATGACTGGTCAGCTGAAAGAAGTTTATTAAGCATGAAAAGATTCTCAGAACTTATTTTGACTAAAGATGAGTGAGTGTTTTAATTTCTATAAATCTTCGGGGAGTCTTTGTTAGTATATCCCTGGGTGTCTCACCTTCCAATTTAGGACTGAACGTTGAAAGATCTTATAGCACAGAATCTAACATCAACAGTTAACTATTTAAGTAAGTACCTCATTACAAAAAACTGAGTTTTGAGTTGAAAATCTTGCAACTAAATAGTAAAAAGACTTAACTCTGAACCCCCAAGAGCTATAACATGCCCTGTAAGCAAGCTCTAGCTCTAACTTTAGTTACACAATCAGCTTCAGGAGGCTGAAAACACTGTCTTAACTCACTACTGGGTCCCCATTGTGAGCAGAGTTCCCTGATCATGGTAGGTGTTCCGTAAACACTTATTGTATTGAATGGGTGGATAATATTATGGGTTGGCCTCAGCTTTTTCATTGGCATTCTAATCTGGTCTAATTCAGTAGTAACTACTGAATGGAGTAATTTAGATATCTATAAAATACTAAAAGTAAGCGTACAATAATGACAACAGGGCTAAAGTTGATTGGCTGACTTACTTGGGCCTCTAGAATATGGGGAAAAGATAAGCATAAGCTAAGATCAGGCAACGTAGTTCAGCCCAGTAGACCTCTCAAATGCTTCTAAAATGCATTATTACATGCTCAAATAGTTGGCCAAAAAAAGAGGATGCTTGAGGATACTGGTGGCAGGGCTCTAAACTCAAATTAGGAGACTCAAAATGCAAATCTGCTTTAAGCTCAGGAGTAGCCAAGTATGGTCTTTGAGTGACCACTCTTAGTTGTATCTCAGTTTGTCTTTGACTTTATCTGCTGATCTGCCCATCTATCAATTCTAAATCTTTTCAGGGACATACCTAAATGTGGAGTGAGAAGGATAAGGTATAGAGTGGTCCCTACTGACAGTACTGCCAAGCAGCATCCATCATGCCAGAGGTGGGGGTACTGATGGGCAGGGTCCAAGAATATATGCTAAGGACTGGACACCAGGAGAGCTGAAGCAAGGTTAGAGGTGCAAAATAGGAGATTATAATACAATATGATTTGGTATGATATAATGTAATATAATACAATATCAACTTTTAAGGCTTTAAAATATTTTCAGATGCTTTATTTGATCCTCAGAACATTTTTGCCTGGATGCTTTGAGGCCTGGAACCCACAGGTAAAGGCAGAGGCTACCCCTGGCTGGAGAGCGGGAGTGTGGATATGGTGACCAATGGCAGAATCGGTCTGTGAGAGATGAGAAATTCCAGTGTTCAGATGTCTCATGAAGTGGGATGGAAAGTGACAAGGATTATAACTGAAGCGGGCTCATCACAAGGCAGCTCCATGGAGGCCTCTCAGTAGGGGGGCTCACTAGGAGTTATCCGTGCCCAGAGGAAGCCTTTTTAGAACAAGTCTATAATACTGTGAATCTTCAAACATAAATCGCAGCGACTCTTTCTGAAACCTCTTTCCTCGAAAAGCTAACTGCCTTAACTTTTCTTGACACCTGAGACACAAACAACCAATATTAAGTGACTTAGAAAAATTCCTTAAATAATTGTCCTTTATTGCATTTCTTTATCTGAGGTACCATTCTTCCTGACATTCTATATATGCCACAATAGAAGATGATAAGCCGACAGAATTTCCTTCCAGAATTTCTTTTTGTTTTTCCATAAAGAAACAGACCCAAATGTATTTTTCTCACTTCACCATGGTTGAGAGGGAAAAGAGAGTCTGTATTACTGTGGAAAAGCTTTAAGTATTTATTAAAGATGTCAGAATGCATTAGGGGCCTTGGGACAGAACGGGAACAGTAATGGTTTTCTAGAAAATACAAGGTGATATTGAGAGTGACCACTCACAGAAACCACAGCTCAGTATACCTCACATTATGCTGAATAAACTCCATCTCCAACTTACCATTAGCATTTTTTTTTTTTTTTTTTTCGGTAGGCCATGGCTCACCGGCCCAGCCCCTCCGCGGCATGTGGGATCCTCCCGGACCCGGGCACGAACCCATGTCTCCTGCATCGGCAGGCGGACTCTCAACCACTGTGCCACCAGGGAAGCCCCTGATGCCTGAATTTTAACTGTTAGAGTTCAAACACTTTCTTGGACATCAAATACTTTTCTTTGACATCAGTTAAAATACAGCTGGCATTAGAACAAAATCGGTTTAAGCTCTTATTTTCACATCGCTGGGAGTTAAAAATCACAGAACAAATTTAGATTCAGGAGAGGGGGACTCAGGAGGAGCCAGGGAAAGAAGGGGTCCGAATAAAGACAGGAGGACCAGAAGGCTACAACATTAAACTCAACTGTTGGTTCTTCATTAATACAGACACACACACACACACACACACACACACACACACACTGAGAGCAGATCTTTGAAACATCACCATAAAAATAGGTCTAATTTGCCTACTGCAGCTTCAACTAAACTGCCCTCTCCTAGGGCATTAGCATTTTCAGAAACAAGGGAGAGTGATTCTCTCTTTCCTTCTTCATCCCAGCCCCTGCCTCCCACCCCATCACAGCTTCTCTGCTACCACCACCTACTGGGATGGCTTTGAAACTAGGACAACCACTCTGGCCCTTTATTTGCTAACTGAGCTCAGCATTAATATCCCTGCCTCCCAAGTGCCTACAAATGCCCAGAGAAGTATCTCCCATCAATCTCTTTACTTATCTTCAGTCAACTCCTCTCTTTCCCCTCAATTGGAATCTCAGACTCACCTCACAAGGGGCCAGTGGGCATGATCTCATGCAACTTCCTGTTTCAGGTTCCCCTTAATTTCCCCCAAATTTACATACATCCAACTCATCTTCATATGCATATGTAAGTTTCAGAGGATGAAATGGGTCAAGTCCAGTACTCTGTCTGTGCCCTTGACCATACCTCTTCCAGTAAATCTAGAACCATATTTTGTCTGCCATTCCCTACTCCTTGCTCCTATCTTCAATCATTACCACTCTTCTTTTCTTTCCATTGGTTGTTTTCTTCTAGTTATAAGATTCATCTTTCTCTTCCCTTTTCATCCAGACTCTCAAATACACCCTTACTTCTTTCTTCCCATTCATATGCATGCCCACTGCAAGCTGGCTTTTATCACACATAGCCCCACTTAACACCCTACTAAATGCTCCTGCATTGGCTTGCAAAATCTAACAGGCACCTTTCAGCCCTTAAAATACTGAACCTTCCTGTTGAATCTCAAGCTGGTGGTGATGTTCTCCTTTCCCAAACTCATTCCTCCTTTAAGTTAGCTTTCCCCCTTTCTTGTCTCCCCCGTTGTGGGTGTCACCATCTACCCAATCCTTATGCTAGAACTGGAGTCCTAATTTCACGACTGCTTCTTTCTCATATATCCCAAGACCAGTTAATCACAACGTCTTGCTTATGTTGAGTCTTATATAGCTCTTACATTTTTCTTCTCCCTGGTCTAGTTCAGGCTCTTATAACTTTTTCTTCAGATTACAGCCACAGCCTCCTCACTTATCTCTCTACTTCCAGCTTTGCACATCTTATTATTTAGTGAGAGTGATCTTTCTAGACTATTCCCATGCTTGAAACTCTCCACTGACTGCCTAGCCACTCACGTCCTCTTAATATTTTATGCTCCCAAGCACTGAACTAGTTGAAATTCTCTATATTGTCTGTGCTGATTCTTACATTCAGGCCTTTGCTTATGCTGTTCTTTCTGCCTGGATACCTTTCTCTCGCTAATCATTATTTCATGCCTACTTACCCTTTAAGAATCAGATTACGAGTGACTTCTTCCAGGAAGCTCTCCCTGACACCCCCATGCTGCCACCTGCTTCTCTAACACTCCCATAGCTTCTCCTAGAGCTTGTTGTCTTTGATTATCTATTTAATACGTCTAGGTCTCCCATTTATAAAATATGTCCCTCTCCTGAGGGCAAGAACTGAATGTTTATATCCTTAGAACTGCAGTTCCTGATTCATGTTTAATGTTCAGCTAATGTGTATTTAATGAATAAACCAATGAACTGCTGGATCCTTTTCATGGAATACAGGAAAGCCAAGGCTATGCAGATTCAATTGATTTAGACGTGGTTCATAAAGGTAAGAGTCATCAGAAGGCAACCGATCAAACAGAAGATTAAGCTAAAGCCCAGGGCCCAAGGAATGTTAAGCAGAGAATCTTTGGAGACAGATTCTTTGTGGACGAGGACCCAGTAAGAGACTGTCAAGAGAGATTAATACAATAAAGACCCCTAGGAAGTGACGGCAGATCAGATTGATGGCTCTTGGAAATTTGGCACTAATCATTCTCCTTTTTAAGCCTTGGCCATGATGTGGATATAGTCATAACTTGTTTCTCAAGGAACCTGGAGGTCAAGGTATAAGATTGCTGACTAAGGGGCATTAGGGAATAAATGGTCCATGAAACAGTATAAGTCATGTCAAAAAGGACAGCAACTTTCTCCAACAGGACAGAGGATCCACAGGTCTGCCCTGGGAGGAAGACCTATGCTTATAATGGTGGTGGGGTAGGGAAATCTATGCTTCATTTAGACAGGAAGGCAATCTGGAAGCTTAAGAATTAATAGCAATGCCTAGCATTGGAGGGATATTGGTGGTACTTGAGCCTGCCTATAATCACCATCAGTTTTCTTCTTCAGACTACTCAAAATGAACATACAGTCTAAATATAAACAGTGTCTTTGCAATCTTGGCTGCAAGACAAATTACTTAACCACCCATTCCAAAAAGATGGCCTCCCTTAAACTCCTCCTATTTGGAAGTTTTGAAGACAATGCTTTCAAGAACAACACATCGGGGGGGACCTTGAAGATGGCGGAAGAGTAAGACGCGGAGATCGCCAACAGTTGTGTGTAGAGGGAGGTAGTTTCCCTCTCTGTGTTTCAAGGGTAACGTGAAGAAGCCTGCCATGGGGTCCTAGGCAGCTTGCTTGCTTCTGTTTTTCCAAGGTCTGGGAGTACTGTCTGCTATTTTATCATTCCCCACATGTTAAAAATAGGCTTATTTGTCAATAATATATTAAAAATGCACATAACACTTTCAGTGAATTTTACAGTCAGAATCGCGTAGCTAGTCATACTCAATTTCTATTATTGTATTCCTTAAATAACCTAATCTCCAAATATCTTTTCAAGATTGATTTTTTTTCAAAGTAATTAGGGACATCTCATAGACTTCATGCTAACCCTTAAAGGGAATTCTTACAAGCAAGAGGAAAATGGTGTAGTGGAAAGAGGAATAGTCTGAGAGGCAGAGGTCTTAATACTTAGTTCTGGCTTGGTGATTAACTGAGTTAGGCACAATTTCTCTGGGCTTTAGTTTTCTGATTTGCTGAACTGGGGAAACTGGATCCCCTCTAAGGCTACTTCCAACTCTCAAATTTAGAAAATTAGTAATAAGCAAAATATTCTTAGCCTCTTTTTAAGAGAAGTCTTCTGTTGTATGTGTTCCGTTTCAGTTCTCTCAGAAAAAATTCATGATTTGTTTAGTATTTTTCTTTAAGATCAACTCATCTTTCTTCACTAAATGAACTCATTTAAAGGAAACCTCCTATACTAACTTTAATGGAAAATGAATTATCAATTGCCAAAAATATAATTACTATTAATGTAAATTAATAACTATTAATGTAAATACAATGAAAACAAAACCATTTCATTTAATTCTGGCTAAATCTTGTGGTTGGCCAAAAGCTGTGCTTGACAAGACCTGCTCTTTCTATTTAAAAGGAAACTCGTTAATGTTAGAGACCAACATGAGACTTTGTTCTTCTATTAATTAATAGAATTGAAAGTAATTAAAGAAATACTTTTCTCACTTACGATTCAATGTATTCAATGTAGTCTCTAAAATCATCTGCTGAAACACCAGTGGTGAAGTTCCAGATTTAGGAAAACACTGATCTACTTTAATCCCTGTACAAGATTAACCCTTAGAAGTAAAGCACTATTAGGAAATATGTGCTATTATGAGGTCACTAATTAATAGAGCAGAAAGTATCTTTTTTGCTCTTTTGCAAAATTATCCAGCAGAAATATAAAACATTAGATCACCTTTTCCAAAGAAAGATAGCAAATGTACTTGTGACAATGGGTTATATAAAAAGTGTTAGACAACATTATTATGAATGTTCTCAGTGTCTGAAGAAAAGGAAATCTCCCTAAAAGGCTTGATTTTAGCACCCCCAGTTGAATCTATGAGGCTGTAAAATTCTTCTTCTCTAGAATATTCTTTTGAACTAAAACAGACTTGATCATTTGCCGAATCAAACTCCATATTTCTCTCTTGCTTCCAAAGCCACCTAATAGGTAGACCATAGATGAGCCTAAAATTATAATTGTGTGTTATTTTACAAACTTTTAAAAATAACAAAATATAGATTTAAATCTGTGAGGAAAATACTTGAAAATGTCACCATATTTTTTTTATATGACAGATTTGTTTTTTTTCAAAACTCAAGTGGTACAACTCTTGAAAGGAATAGAATTACTCAGTTAAAATCAGTACTTTAAGCCAGACTGATAGCCCGAATATCCACCAATCCACCAAATGACTCAGAGTGGCTATCCCTGGGTGGGAGGAGTATTCAAGATTTTAGGTTTTTATATTCTACTTTACATATGGTGTATCGTTAGTTTTTCTTTTTTTTTTTAATAAGAACACATACAATTTTTTAAAGATTTTTTTAAAACCAAAATAGAGTGCATCCAGAGAATCATCAGGATGGTCAATATAGTAAACACCATTCCTCTGAGGAAGGAATGAGAGTATAAGCATATTTACCCTTGGGAAGACTTGGTTGTCTGCAGATAACTAAGGGTTCCTGGAGATGGGTGGTGGGTGGGAGAATATGGTTGGGTGGTGTTTCTTCTGAAGGCAGAATTCAGGTTAATTGGTGGAAACAACAGGGAAGCAGATTTTTGTTTCTATTCAAGGAGGATTTTTCTTATAACCTGAGCCACTCCTCAGTGGATTTGGCTTCTTTCAAAGGAGTGAGCTCCTAATCACTAAATGTGTTTAAGGAAAGACTTGGGAACCATGGGCCGAGGACTTCAGAGATGAGGCGTCTGCAACTGTGAGGAAGCAAAGGACGGAGAATGGAGGAGCTTGGACGGAGAATGGAGGAGCTTTGAGGCTCCTTCCAAACAGAAGATTCTCTGATTTGTGCTGAAACACATAACTTCCATACCTCATCTTTTTCCGTTGACTGAAGATTAAAAAAACAGAGGAAAGAGTTTAGTTTAATGGAGAATCATTTATGGTCTCTTGACTGGATGAAATGACAAATTCTTAAATTTTTCATGGCCTTTTTATCATATAGTCTAAAGTAGACACAGGGCATCATGTAAAAATGAGAAGTTATGAATTACTGACATCATAAACCATTTAGGATGAATTTGCTCAAGGAGTTCATAAGAGGTTTTTAACACTGAGGCAAGATGAATTTAAGCAGAGTATGAAATATAATCAAATTAACATTTTAATTCAGATGCTACTCTTATTCACATTTGCTGGGTTCTCCAAAAGAGCCCTTTTTACCAGGTGAACACTGAGGGCAGGATGTCTGAGTCATGTGAAAATGTCTGATTATTTACAAGGTAAGAACAGCCAATATTCCAGAATGATTATTAGAAGGAAAATCAGGGTTATTTGGGTAGGGTGTAAATTTACATATAAGAGTTCATAAGAAAGCAGCAGAGTTTATTCCAAGCAATTCTATTATCATCAGTGATATCTATTAGATAGTGATATCTATTATCATCAGTGGAAACTGATAATAGAGACAGTACAGCTGCTAGGCGTTCATTCTAGGATAAACAGGGACAGGTACTGGAAATAAATTTGCTTCAGATATAGCATCTGCCCATTTATCAAGGAGACTGAAATTCAAGAAAATTGCTCCATCTTTTTGGCTTGTGACAACATAAAAAATGCAAATCATACCATCAGGTCCAAGTTCTGACTTGAACCCAGGTCTACCTAACATACTGGCTGAGTAGACAGTGGTGTCACTGGGGACATAGCCAGTTGAGCTCCTGAAATTCCACCGTAGAAAATTCTTCTTTCGGGTGAAGCTTTCTGGTAATAAGGCTTTAACCAAAGTGTGGTGACATCATGAGGGGTGTGAGCAATGCTGATGATGCTGAGTACGGGGCAGGACTGACAAGAGCAGACAGAAGGTAGAAATGGAAAGGCCTCAATCAATCAATCAAAATTGATTGGGTATTTACTCTGTAATGATAAATTTTACCCATCCCACAATTTTCCAATGGCTTGTGGAAGGTAGAGCTTTCATAACACAGAAACAGTCTGACTTAATTTAAGCCAGCACTTTAAACATGTAAGAGCAAACACATTTTGGAGAAATCAACATTTTCATATAACACTCTTATGCTCCAAAACACAATGAGTCATGTCTTTGCTATAGCAAATATTTATGATTCTCATGAGTTTGTCTTAAGATTATCCTTGAAGATGATCAGGAAAACTGGGTGGTGGCAGGGGGTGGAAGGCAGTAGAGCACAATGGTTGAGAAGATAGTTTCTAGTTTCAGTTTCAAACAGAAACTAGAGTTTGTTCGAATCTTATTTCCATTATTTATAGGCTATGTGACCTGGGGCAAGTTACTCAACTTTCCTAAGCCTATTTTGTATCATGCATATAGGGGAAATAAAAGCATCTCCTTCATACGGCCTGTTGTCAGAATTAAATGACATAACATCCCAGACTAAGCGTTGTGCCTGGCACATAATAACCCCTCAGTAAATGTTAGATGTCGTTATAATACTGCACTTACAATTGTTGCTATTAAGAGATGACTGAATGAGAAGTTGTGGACAATCATGTGTAATTCTTTCTACCTTTGCCATGAAAGTAAGACTATTTACCTTTAATTTGCAGGTCAAATGTCATTCATTCATTTGAATGTGTTTATTGAATATCAGCAAGATGCTGGTGATATTAAGACAGATAAGACATTTCTCTGTCCTCATGCTCCTTGGAGTCTAGCAGAGGACACAGTCATAAAAACAAATACTTGTAGTACAATGTCACGGGTGCTACACTGGGGATAAATGTAACAGATACCATGGCCCAAGGAAGGAAGGTAAGGACACAGGAAGACTTCATCCTCTGAATCTCTGTTCTTCAATCACTATATTGTCTATAGCTGGACATCTATCCAGGGCCACAACATAAAAGATGAGTTAAAAACATAATTTAATAAAAAATATGACATTAGAGGTATTGAATCTTTTAATGAAGGCTAATCACCAACTCTATTCCTTCTCAGGGGGATCTTTTCTGTTTTTGTTCAAATATACTTACGTTAGCCTGTCACTTTCACGTATGTTGAATATGTGCTTCAATATTCAGTCAAAACAAAGCTTCTTTCCCCATTAATTCAGATTAAAAAAAAAAGCCCACTAGTTTTTTAATAACATTATGTTGTTTTACATCTCAAGGAATAGAGTCACGGAAAACTTAAAGCAATCCAAGGAACTGATTGAAAAGTTTAGTTATTGATTCATAACGTTTTAGGAAATGAATTCTAGTTTCTCTGGCCTTTGGCAGGGAATCACCAGCGTGTTTTTGGGAGACAAGAATCCGCACCATATCATGGGTGGGAAGAAGACAGAAACAACCAGAAAGGAAAAGGAAGCTGCCAGATGGGCAGTATGATTTTTAGCATGTCATACAGGCTGCAATCAGGGGTTAGTTAGGTCTACAAGAGAGAGGCCCTATAGATACTCTAAGGTTAGAGGGTAAATGTAAGATGTCAGTCCTGCAATAACAGAAAGAAGAGTGGACTGTGAGTAAGATGATCAGAGCCCTAGTGTTAACTGTGCAAGAAATTCATATGTGACCTTGGTTAAGTCATTTAACATTCACCAGCCTTGGCTTTCTCAGCTGAATAACTTCCCATCTCTTCTACAAATACTGAGTACTTACCATGGGATAAATAATAAGATTCAAAGAAGAATAGGACATGGTCCCTGC
This sequence comes from Neophocaena asiaeorientalis asiaeorientalis, assembly GCF_003031525.2. NCBI lineage: Eukaryota > Metazoa > Chordata > Mammalia > Artiodactyla > Phocoenidae > Neophocaena > Neophocaena asiaeorientalis. The sequence continues at coordinate 861,403 of NW_020174426.1, forward strand.
CTCCAGGGAGCTCACAGTTTGGTGAGGGAGATGAGCAAAACACAAGTACCTTTAGCACAAGAGGAAGAGTGCTACATGATATCAGATGCTTAACCGGGATTGCACACCAGAATTGCTTTGGGAGTTCCATCTTGCATCTACCAAGTCACTTGCTCTCCGTGGAGCCTGAATTTGAAAAGCCTCCCCTGGTGAATCCCAGGGATTCACCTATTAGGGATCCTATTAGAAGCTATTTGTCTCCAGGGCTCCTTGAGGGCCCATATGAGGGGTGTGGGGACTGAAGGGGAGGGTAATTTAAACAAGAGTATTAGTCTCGGGCCCCTTCCACCCTGACATATTTGAACCTACAGAAGAGCAAAGCATGGCTCCTGGGAAGGCATTGTTGGTACCTCGAGACCTGACTGAGAGAGCAGCAGACATGTATCAGGGTGTGGGGCTTAGAGGGACAGGAGGAAAAGTATCTCAGGTCTGGAAGGGGTGGGAGGGTCTACAGGAAAACACAGCTGGCATGACAATTAGTTCAACAGCCAGGCTTGTCTATCTGTACTGAAGGTATGTCCTCTACAGAATGAGGCAGGGATCCACAGGAGCATGTGGAATGATGCACTAGGTCCGTGGGGCATCTTCACGATACAACCTAAAAGGAAAGAATCCCCCTTCCCTCACTACTAGCCCCAGTCACTTTCTTCACTGTGGGCTTGTCTCTGACAAAAGAGCTTTCTTATACTGTCTAAAAGGACTCTAGAGCCTCCCCCAAAGAAGAATGGACAAACATAGCTTTGCGACTAGAGGAATGCTTTTGTCTTAGCATCTGTTGGTTTTGACCTAAAACTTGTCCAGATCCTCATCTGATGCCATAGATGGGCTGACACACCAGCTTTGGGGATGTTAGTACATTCAGAGAGAAGAATGTAAGAATGCCCACATCTCCTGATACAATGTGGGCATAACCAAGGAGAACGAAAGCTGCATTGGAAGCTCTTGAAGGCTCATCAAGTCAGTGGCGTCTCCTGAGAGTGACTGATTTATTTAGAGGGTCTAAAACGTTCCTATGATTAAACTGCTCTATTGCCTGTGCGTGCCCATAGACATAATTACTGAGAAGAAGTCATTGAACTCATTGGTAAAGGAAATATTACAGAATCTTCTAAAATATGCATGGTCTCTCAATCACTAGAAGTCACTTTAGAAACTCCGCTGTCACAAAAGTTAAGTGAAAGACTGTACTACCTAAAAACTTAGTTTGATATAAAGCTGACTGTTGCAGCTCAATAACAAAAAAACAAACAACCCAATCCAAAAATGGGCAGAAGACCTAAACAGACATTTCTCCAAAGAAGATATACAGACTGCCAACAACTACACCTTTGCCCCAACCCCGAAAAGAAACGATCACTTTGGAAATTAATTCTTCTCCATAGACTTCATGTTCCAAATTCCTCTCCTGGGCAATCATGTAAGATCTGGTCAGGAATTTATTATTATTTTTTAATTATAAGGAGAGGGTGACACTTCTATCAGTAAAATTCTGCTTCAATTAGTAAAAAAAAAAAAAAAAGCTACTGTTTTGTATACAAAATATAGAAATTACATAGCTGTTTGAGAGGAAGCAATGCAAATGAAACCAAGTTTGCTGAGAACTACGCCAGTCATTGGGGAATACCGGCACAAAAGTGTGTGAGGGATGAGCTACAAGCACATTACCTGGAGAAGAGAAATCCTAACAGAAGATCAAAGTGAATTTTTAGTTTCACTTGAAAGTTGTAACATTTTCTCCTTATGAAGTACCTCATACAACATAGTTATGAAACGGAAAATTGCATGTAAGAGATAAAGTTTTCCTTGGTGCTTGGATAAACGAAGAAACAAATGGCACAGAGGGGACTTGACTCCCTCTCATGTAGTATTTCCTCAAAACTTTTCCTTTTAAAAAATACAAATATAATTCTCATTAGATAAGGTGCACAACTGCCCTGCTGTCATCACTGGGGAAGAAAGGCACGACTTCCGGGGCCATCAGTTGACTAGTGGGAAAGAGATCAGAATGAAGCTTTGGGCCCTGTCATGGCCCTCTCCACATCTCTCAGTTTTAATAATATGCGTAATCTTTGGATCTTACTCAAAAATCCATCTTTTTTCCTCCTTAATATTAAAAAGAAACCCTGAAAGCTCTTGTATAAAGTGTATGATTGACAACTCAGTTTCTAAACATGAATAAAAAGACTTGTCATGACAAGTCAGGGTATTTTTATTTCCAGATGTGGAAGCTGAGGGTAGGTGTTGAGTGTAGGGAGAAGGTAGATTCTGAGTCACCAAACTGATTACAGCTTACCTCCTGATTCCTACCTCTGTTTAGCACTTCTAGTTAAAATACCTTTTCCCTTTGATGCATGGATGCCCGTGGGCCTTAATAGTGCCCCACACTTGTTGACCTTACCACATACGGGTCAACAAATGTCCCAAACGGTCATCACTCATCAGCGGTTGCCCCAGAATGGGAGCCCAGAGTATCTTTTGACTGGTAATATAAAGGCTACTAAAAGAAAAGACTAAAAAGTCTTCTATACCAGCACAGACCTGGTTTTTGTATAAAAGCCACTTATCATCATAGTTTCTAATGAATCAAGATGCCACATGAGACATACCCCTGCCCCAGAACTGATCTTTAAAGTGATAGGTCATGAGGCAAGATTATTGAAAATTATATCGAGACAGGAAGATAAAGCAGGGTGCCATTTATGTAAACATAGGGAAACTTGAGAAATAAAAGCGTAACTATTATCTATCTTCATTTGGATGAAGTGCATGCATTTGCTGAATGGCTTTCATTAAAGTGCCAAGCAATAAGGAATTTGTATTTTAAATTAGTATTTTCCCAGGATTTAAACATTCACGCAGCTTTCATTTTTCCTCCTCTCTTACAACTACCTCTCCTTATATCTACTGAACAAACCTGTTTTGGAAAAGTTAGACCAATTTAACTAATAGGCCAGTTTAGTCCTGATTCTTAAATACAGTTCTTTAAAGAGTGCTCAAGTAAATAGCAGCATTTCGTCTTCAACATTTGTCTCTTAAATGCATGATTTAAAGCACAGAGCTTTCTGAACAGAAGGTAGACTTAAATTTATGATTTTCTGGAGGGCTTTAGTTTCTTTCAAAATATCTATGAGTCACAACACTGTAAAAGGTTATCTCCACAGGACTAAACATTTTTTCAATAAATATGTCTCGGGCTTCCCTGGTGGCGCAGTGGTTGAGAGTCCGCTTGCCGATGTAGAGGACGCGGGTTTCTGCCCCGGTCCGGGAAGATTCCACATGCCGCGGAGCGGCTGGGCGCGTGAGCCATGGCCGCTAAACCTGCGCTTATGGAGGCTTATGGAGCCTGTGCTCCGCAATGGGCCACAACAGTGGCCCAGGTACCGCAAAAAAGAAATATGTCTCATATGTTTGAATGCTTAGGTGATTTCAAAGACTTACTCGTACTTTTCTAAAGTTTACTAGCTAGCTATAATTTTAACTCATTAATAGTATTTCTACTGATGATAAATTCAGCCATTTGCAAAATGACTTTCCAGATAAATGCAGCCCATACATTGTCATTTAATCTTCCACGTTCACAAGATTCCATCACTGACTTCTATCAGCTTATATTTCATGATCACTACCGGAGAGTTGTTGCTAATGGGAGCAGTGAGCATGGATAATTCACATCCACACAGCCAGCATCCAAGCCTCTGCATCCAGCACCAAAAGGAAGATGGTGCCATCTTCACCACTCTTCTACCCACTTTGGGAATCTGGGCACACTTTTCTCCCACATGGACACAAGGTGGGTATCATGGGCTGGCCCTCCCTGGCTTCAGAACCAGAGAGTTCTGCAGTGTCTGTTATTTCAAGGCCCATCTTCCCATCCGCAGCTCCACTGCCTTCTGAAACGGACTGGGTGCACAGTCACATCTGATTGCCTGGGTCTTAGAACATTACCAGACTAGAGAGTCTGAAAGACATTCAGGAGAACACATTTCTCTCTGTCTAATTTTGCCTGTTTTGTTTCTTTCTCATATAAAAACATTTTTTATTTAGGTGATCTGATGCAATGTGGTATCTAGGTGAGTTCATTCTATTATTCAAATGTCTTTTTATCCTTCGCAATAACCAGCTTTTATATCTTACACACCACAGGCCCTCAGTAAATATTTGTTGAGTTGAATGAAGTACAATTCAATATCATCAGCTCCCACTCTGGCTATTTTACCTATCTTAGTGGTATATTTTGTAATGCAAGGAAGGATTTTCTAAAAGTGGTATCATTACATCAAGAATTACTGAGTCCTGACTATGACAAGCAAAGCTGTGACTGTAACTTACACATCCGAACATCAATCAGTAAAAGTAGAGGCTATAAAGTGCATAGCATAGGGATTATGAACACAAAGTCAGACGAGTATAGGTGTAAATCCTGATTCTATCTGGTGTATGACTTTGGCCAGGTACTTTATCTCTCTATTCTTTCTTACATGGAATAATAGTAGCCACACCATAGGATTGTTGGAAGGATCAAGTGAGATATTATATATGAAGTGTTTAGCATAATGCTTGACATAATTAGCACATACTGCTTATTAATGATAAATTAGAGCTTATAAGTGGTTGCTATTACTATAGCTACTGGGAATCTTTTATGACAGGAAGATCAATTATTGCAACTCCATTTGCCTAACAATCATTAAGTCCTTGGCTGAATGTCAGTTTTAATATTTCTCCTTAGCTAGATGGTTTCTTTACATTTATTGAGTTTTATAGATAAAATGCTAAACTTGAAGGGGATAAAATATAACCCAAGGATCTTCCAATCAGGCTGTTGGCTTGCAATTTGGTTAGGTGCCTTGCAAGATGTAGAACTGATGACAAGTCAGATTTGTAAATCACCTAGAATGCATGATAAGAAGAATAAATATTAATGAAAATAATTATGTTATTATAATCCTTTTCCTAGATGAAGACAAGAATGTCAAATCAACTAAGAAAGGTAAAAACATTCAAAAAGAAAAACAAACAAAAACCAAAAATACTGACCTGTTTATCAAAATGAAATAGACAAGGATGATTCATTGTAAGACTGATGGATAATATAAAGCATTGTGCAAAGGATCAGAGAATTTTTACTGATGAATTGTCATCAGCCAGAAATAGCCACATCATGAAGTACCTTGGGTATCATACGGAAAGGACTTTGGAACAGACATCACAAGCGAATACTGGGAGACACAATAAATCAGAATGAATCCACAATAATTCACATTCACACAGTCAACACCTGAGCCTCTAATCTGGCCAGACACTGGTTACTGGAAAAGGAAGATTCCTCCAAGCCTGGACTGATTAAGTTCCAGTGTTTACTTTTCAGCATGAAATGTCAATAACAGCTGGGATGTTAATATGGCAACAGATGGGACTTGCTTATTTGTGGGGTATGAAAAAATCTCAGTATTCTGTGGTTTTAATTTGTAAATTGCCTTAAGGCTCATGAAGAATATGATATAGATCAGTAAGGCACAGAAAAAGAAAAGTTAAACTGAAAAGAGAAATGGGAATAAGGTGACATTAAGCCACTTACACTTTAGATTCATACTCCTAAATTCACTGGGCCTAGAGGCAGTTTCATATTGAACCAGGAGAGTTAGGGTTAAAATCTTCTGAAATATGTTCAAAGATTAGGGAAGTAGCAAGTGGTCTCAACTCATTCCTTCCCCCACCCCACCGCCCATGTTAAGAAAGGACCTAACTCTATCTAGGTTGAGGATGTTGGGTCCTTTATAACTTACCAAAATAGACAGAAAAGCAGCAAAGCAGCAGTGGAGAGCATATTTCTGTGTCTTACAACAGTTTCTGTGGGCTGCCTTCTGCCCTGCGTTATTAATCTGAAGGCCAAACTCTGGCTTCAGTTCAAAAGGTGTGAACTCTAAGAATGTGAAATGCGGTTTCTCTTGGGCAAGGATATTGTAAAACATCTATACAACAAGACCTGAATTCTTAGTTTAGATTCAGGATCAAAATAACATGGTAGAAAGCTACGCACTGAGCTTAAGGTGTGGAGAGGTACATGTAACCTCTAACATGTAAATAATAATAATGTAACCTCTAACATGTAAATCTAACATGTAAATAATCATAATTATAATACAGATTAATGTTTAATGAGGCAGAATTCTAAGTGCTTTACGGATACTAACTCATCCAATTTTCAAAATAACACGCAAAATATGTACCACTTATATTTTCATTTAAAGAGAGAAAGCCAAAACAGAGAAGTTAAGTAGCATGCCCAGGTCACGCAGCTAATAAAAGGTCGAACCGGGATCTGAACGTATGAGCTTTATCCCTTTTTCATATTTCCAGATTATAAAAATCTAGATTAAAAAAAGAAGAAAATTAGGAGATAGCAATTTTCTTCACTGGATTCATTAGATAACAAGCAGCAAGCTTAAAAACCCACTACACTTAAAAATATTTCAATTATAAAATATACATATACATAAAGTTCCTAACATAGATTAATTACAGGTAATATATGCACTTGCTTAGAAATGGCCAAGAACTGAATTTGTTCCTTTTAAGCTCCAACCCTGATTCACACCTCTATTGCTTAATGCAAAAGCGATAGTAAGTCCCCAAATTAAATTTTCTGAGGGGAGGAGATGCCTTCCCATTCCTACTCCACCCCTGGGAAACTTATCTCCTCCTCACAGTGCCCTCAGCAACATCTGTCAGGTTGGAAGATCTCAAACAGCATAACCATGGACAGGGTGAGCCCTAATCAATGAGGAGGAAATCACTACAGTGCTAAATCAGAAAGGGAACCATTGTTTATTGGAAAAGGAACTCACAGCCCGGCTCGCATGGAGCTGTCCATGGTGCTGATCTCTTTTTGCGCCTGGCTACTCATGCTGGTCTTGTTAGTGTTTATTTTGATTACTTGGCTCAGGTCTCGCTCACTCAGTTGCTGCCTGATACCTTTCCAATGTTGCTGTGGAAGACTTTAATCCCTGTGGCCTATCTATGCAGGGCTTTACAGATTAGGAAACTGAGGCACAAGGAGGTTAATTAATGGGCAGTAAACTGCCCAAGGCATATGACTAGTAAGTAGTGAAGCTGGGATTCAAACCCAGCCTGGTCAGCAGCAGAGACCACGCCTTCAACCTCCACCTCCCTGAATAAAAGTCTACAAGGCTTAATTAAGTACTGCATAAAAGCAGGCAGGAAGTGCCACACTGTGAAACTGAGAGTTCTGGAGAGGATAAGGTGGCTGATGAGCAGAGCACACCATGAAATGAACAAATGGCCCACCGGCCAAGTTGCTATAAAGAATTTCCTCTTGGAGGCTGATTTGCTTCAAAAGGAGTCTTTCTTCCTTTTCTCACACTCCTCCCTGGGAACGAACTACCCAGCATTTCACTTGATTATTCAGCTTTCCCTTATTTTTATTCCTGAGAATAACCAATACCTTTATTTTAAATAGGATTGCCAAGTTTAGGTAAATTTTTGAATAGTTGTGTTGCCAAGGGTCAGGAGGGCACGCTTGGTTTCCCACTTTGTCATCAACACTGTAATTACTATTACTATGAATACTACAATAATAAGTAATAGAAAGTACTATGACAACATGAGAGGTCTCCCTGAGCAAAACTTATCCACAGGAACATTGTAGCAAAATTAGGGGAGGGGACAGAGAGGAAGGGAATGTTTCTGTTCCTAAGAAGAAAACTACACCCCTGCAGGTCAATCTCTGCATACAGATCCTGCCTACAAACCAAACCATACCTGAGAAATAGAACCCAAGGGTGAGCTATTCAAAATTTATAGCTATCAGAAACATGCCAGCATTATTCAAACAGAAAGAAAAGTTTCCTATGAAAAAAAGAAATGCAAAGCTATGCTTTCCCTAAGCTCAAAGAAATAAAGACTATTTAAAACCTATATTGTTACCAAAATCTCAAAACATCTGTCTTCCCCTGGACCAGCTTAAAAGCTGTTTTTCAAAATACTCCAAAACATGAATGAGTGTGTACATGTGTGTGTGTGTGTGTGTGTGTGTAGACAAGGCCGGGGCTGGGGCCACTAACCTCATTCAAGTCTATTAAGAAATGTTCCAGTTAGTGTATCGTGTTGTACAGTCTATTAAAAAGGTCAAGGTCTATAGCTGAGCTAAATATAACCTGGTGAGAGAGAGTTAGGAGAGCTCTGGAAAATTTTGAGAGGCTTTCAAACTGTTTGGAAGATAAGAACATTTTTTGAAGGAATTTTATTCTTTTTTATGAAGTGTGTGATTGAAAAAAAGAGGTATCAAGGATGACTAAAACTTCTTAGACAAATCGCTTTAAAGAGAAATCTAGAATAATTTCTCACTGGTTAAAAAATTATAAAAATAATGCTCTGCTCCTCTTGTCTATCTTTTCTCTAAGAAACTTAAATCATTTTCACAGGTTTAAATAGAGCTGGTAATCGTGTTCCTTTTGTGAGAGTCGAGGTCAGGGTGACCTTCCAAAGACACACAGCTGACCGGGATCCTTTGCTGCTTAAAATCCCAATGACTCCTCATGGCCTGTGGAACAAAGTCCAGAACCCTGCCATGCAATCAAGGCTTTTGGTTTTCTGACCAATGGTTTCCAGCTCCCTCTTATTCTGTTTTACTCTCATTCATTCTGTGGTCATTCAAATTACCTGTGATATAACTGTGTGCCTTTGGACAAAATGTCCTTTCCCACATTGTCTGCAGGCTCTTCCTCACCACTGAACTGTTATTTCCCCAATCACACCACCACTGACAGCTCTGCCCCACCCTCTATTCCTCTTTCCAGGGCAGAAATGATTTCGTCTTCCCCTTGGTCACTGTTGTACATTTTACAGGCATATGATATAACATCCAGAATATTTATCATATTTATTGGTTAACATCTCTGTCCTCCCCTCAGCTGTAAATTCCAGGAGGGCAGTGTCCACCCAGCACAGTGCCTGGTATATAATAAGTTGAACTATAAATAATCAAGGTCTCCAGATAGATACAGAAATACAGAAGTTAAGCAAATTGTTCTGCATTGTGTAAAGACATCCTCAGATTAATCAAAGCTGTTATAATTTTTCTTTTCTAATCTCATCTCTTCCTTCTCATAATCTGCCTGTTAGGAAAGCAAAACCGTGAAAGCAATGTCCCTTGTGGGTTCCCACCGTCCCAACACATATTTGGGTAGAGGAAGTTCATGCCAAATGTGTATGTATATGTAAGCATATGTGTGTGTGTGTGTGTGTGTGTGTGTGTGTGTACACGGGGGGGTGGGGTGGGTGGAGAAAAGAGTGTATCCTGAAAAAATACTAGGCTGGTGACTCCTCTAGCCCTATTTTAATCAATTTTGATGGTTTGTGCCAAGCAATAATAGTTACCTTGTGCCTAGCCTTGAAGAATACTAGAAACAGTTCCACCTTCATTTTATACCATTTTACATGGCAGGAGACTGAGCTCTCACTTGCACAAGATTACTTTTATCAAGAGTCTTCAGGTTTTCTGAACCAATTTCCTACTCATTCCCTTACACTAAACTGAGCTCAATGACAGAAGATCACCACACTTCATGTTCCTTCCAGCATTTCCCTCCAAGAGCACCATACTGTCTGGAACCAAATGCCTGGGTTCAAATCCTAACTCCATCACAGGTTAGCTATGAGACTTAGGGCAGTTTACTTAACCGTCTGTGCTTGAATGTCTTGATCTATACAATGGGGATTAACAAAATCCACTTCATTTGATTGTACTGTGGGTAAAATGATTAAATAAATAAATAAATATATATATACACACACACACACACACACACACACTTATAAAATAGAACAATCTGAAATATAGTAAATTCTAGAAAGTATCATTCCTGATCCAAAACCTTTAGCAGCCCACCTTGATTACTACATCAAGTGTGGACTCTCACACTACTTTTAAAATCATCTTTGCGGGCTTCCCTGGTGGCGCAGTGGTTGAGAGTCCGCCTGCCGATGCAGGGGACACGGGTTCGTGCCCCGGTCTGGGAAGATCCCACATGCCGCGGAGTGGCTGGGCCCGTGAGCCATGGCCGCTGAGCCTGCGCATCCGGAGTCTGTGCTCCGCAACGGGTAGAGGCCACAGCAGTGAGAGGCCCGCGTACCGCAAAAAAAAAAATCATCTTTGCTATGTATTCCTTTTTCCACCGATGCACCAGGTTCTCCCATTATTCCCTGTTTAGATCTTATTAACTCCCATCTCAACCTATAGAGGTCTCTTCTCCCCACAGGTCCAACTACTGGATTCTTCAAAGTTGAAGTAAAGTCCAGTTGTCCTGAATATTTCCTGACTCTACAATTCTGCTCTAAGAATCCCTTAATGACTTCACAACTCTATCAAACACTTAAGATAAAGGCACTGAGCTATTGTCTAGCTGTTTTGTGTAGGAAGGCAAGAACAATAGCAGCTGCCTCATTTCTTCCCAGGGCTGGTTGCCAGTTTGTGGTGGTGCTAATTGTCAGAGAACTGCTACTTTGTGTCTCTCTCACAGGAAGACACATAAAAGGGGTATGGGCACCTCTTTCTTCCTATCACTCTCCTGGGCTGGCTAACCAGTGCAAGCTTGGCCAAACTATATCTCTCCTGGGCAGGGATTCCTATTGGAACACTTAGAGAAGGGAATCTTCTACAAAAAGCAGTTACAAATATAATAATTAATTCAAAAAATCACCAGTTTTTTTTTTTTAAGTTTCAGGACATACATAGATTATACAAATTTATAATTATTGGAGCTCTCCATTTGCTCCTTTTCCTCTGTTATTTCATTTTATAACACAGAACTATTTATGTGTTCATACACAGACATGCAACTGGAGAACAAATGTTTACAATAAAACAAGTAATCAAGACTGAGAGGAAAACTGCATCAATTATTGGAAAGAGAATATTATGGTTAAAAGAATATTGGTTTCAGACATTTTGGTTCTTATTTAATTTAGGCATAGGATGAAAATACTACTCAGAATAAAATAACACGCTAAAAAATGTAGTGAGCGTTTAATCTCTAAGTAATAATTAACTGTGTGTATGTTCTCATAGTTGCCTAGATGTATTTTATATTTCTGAAAAATAATGTTATATTATATAATTTTTTTCCAGACTTGGAATAGCTGGGGTTTAAATTGTATTTGCTGATATTTGCTGTGAGAGCAAATGAAAATATTTTTTCTAAAATGTTGAACTCTAGCTGGTTGTCACATTACTTATTATTAGATGCATTTGATATAAATGAAAATTGAAGAGGGATTGCCCAAATATTCCTTCCATAAGCTTTTCTGGCTCCTGGAACTTGGAAAGGTATAAATCTCCACTTCATTCTCCTACTTTTCCTCATGTCCTGTGGAATAAGAAGGCCAATGAACTTGCAGGTCAATGTACTGTCTGGAAGTTTTTTGAGGCTGAGAGGAGTTTGCAGGAACATGGCCCTTTGGACGACTGAGGAATCCTGTCTACTCTTACCATCATCAATAATCATGATTTATTTATACAAGATACACATGCATACAAACTGCTTTTATATTCAAGAGGCAACCTTGAAGGATCACCCCAGAACCACGTCACTATTTATCATTCACACCCGTTATAATTCTCATGCTTCCAAGTCCAGATTCTAACCCCTGGAATACACTACTGAGAAAGAACTGCAGTATATCCCTCAAGTACTGTGAAGTCACCAGTGCAGCCATCAACACAGACAGGTGAATAAATTAATTCCATCTGGAAGCAGGGGAATTAACTGGCATAGTTTATACTTATTTAAAGACAGCATTTGTTGAGTTCTTGTTAATACATGTGCCAGAAACTTTACATTTTCTCACTTAATCCTCTCAACAACCCTGTGAGGTAGGTACAGATTATTACCCTCATTTTATAGAAGAGAAAACTGAGTCTCAGAATAATGACTAAGGTCACATAGCTTTCTGAGACCAGGCCATGGAGCCAAGATCTGAGCTCAGACCTCCAAATCCAAAGTAAAAACATTCATAACTCAGTTATGCAGCTTACGGAGGACTCAAGAATTTACTGTAGGTGATGACTTCCCTATAGGATCCTCTATAGCTACAGTGGATCTTTAATTCAATGTGTTGTTAAGGATATTAGCAATAGTAACAATTTGTACTACAATGAAAGGAATCTACATTGTCACTTTCATTACAGGGAGGAAACCATTCATTAAAAGATCAGCCTTCATGTCAATTACTAGTTTCATTACTTGATGTTCTTTTGAGTGTCTTTTTTCTCCCCCCCACCTCTCAACACACAAAATTGCATTTGTTATCTGGTGCCTTATTAACCTTCATTATGCAATGTGTGATTAATAATAGTTGGCAATGAGTCTTGGCTACGTATCAAGGGAATTTCAAAGATAAATTTACTGATCCAAAAGTGCTAGATTAAATATTTTGTTGTGGATTCATGTATTTCCACTAGAAATATAAAATTAAATACAAACTACAAAAGAGGTGTTAAATCACATTCCAAGGTCCTTTCCCTGGGATATTTTTTTCAAAGTCAGGATGCAAACAGTGTGCAGCAACTAAAGACCCATTAAGTACACTGTGGTTCAGAAAGTTATGTCATGATGAAACACACCACAATAGCTCAGAAACAGCTTCTGAAACAAAAATTTAGTTTGCTAATATCAGGCCAAAATTTTCCTCCTTTGCAATGTGTGTGTGTGTGTGTGTGTGTGTGTGTGTACTATCCTTTGTAAGAGTTTTAGCTCACAGTGGGCTCATAGGCAGCCAACAATCCACTAAGTTTCAGTGTCTGAAGATTTTCACACAAGTTAAGGAAGAAAGAAAAATGCCTGCCTGTTCCATGTAGAAGAGTGGTGCTTGCCTGTTGGACCCTTTTCAGTTTGCAATGCCCCAGTGGAAGAAAGCCTGGTAGAGGTAGGAGGCTGACCCAGGAAGGCCGATGGTGTAATGTCCTTGTTCTTAGGCTTTGCAAATAAATTTGCTGAAGCAGCACGCTCCAATTATGGGACCCTTTGGAGGGTGGTAGGAAGGAGCCGCTGGTCGGAAAGATACAGTGGGCTAAGCTTAGTCCCCTTGACATCTCTAGGGGCTGTCCATACATTCGGAGGGGAGGTGGTGGCTTCCACAGTATTCTACCAGAGCCAACCCGATCAAACTCACCTTGAAGAAAGCCCTTGAAAGATTAGAGCCCTTCTTCATACCCTACTCAGAGCAAGCAGGAAAGATGCAGATGAGTTGACCTGTAACAAGACCTGGATATTCTCTGGAGGTCAGTATTAGAGGAGCACAAGAATCTAGGGAGTGATGGGAAGTGGCAGGGATGAACATTAGAAAAGGGGCCCAGAGCAGGCCATTCAGAACTAAAAAGCTTAGAGTTGAGCTGGGCTGATACCATTTGATAAAGTTTATTTGATATTTGATCTTTCTCTTCAGTGACAAATAACAAAGCCAGACAAAGATGAAAATAAAAAGGCAGTGACTATGGAAAAAAGAGGAACCAAAGGCAGTCCACGATGGTAGCATAGGAAGATCCTGAACTTACCTCCTATCACAGATACACTGAACCTACAGATACACATGAAAGAATCCTTTTTTAAAAAAACCTGAAAACTAGCTGAACAGCTCCTTCACAACAAACAGTAAAAGGGCTACATCAAGATAGGTAGGAGAGGCAGAGATGAGGTCTTGTCAAAAACCCCACCCCAGTTATGGTGACCCACAATCAGGAAGAAACTCACACATCTGGAGTTTCTCTCTGAGAAGGAAGGAGTTTGTGCCCCACATTAAGCACCTAATCCTTCAGACCTGCAATGGAGAGATGAGTCCCCAAAACATCTGGTTTGGAAAACCAATGGGGCTCATGATCAGGAGACCCAAAGGGCTGTAGGGAACTGAGACTTCTCTTAAAGATCTTGTGTGCAGACTCACGCACCCTGGGGACCAACGCAAAATCAGCAATTTGAAAAGTGACTAGATTGTATGTGAAACAGATTCATTTGCTAATCTTAGTGTCTGCTGGAGGAGCAGGGGCCTGATGGGACTCTCCTCAAGGACGGAGGCACTGGTGGGCATCATTTTTATGCCCTCTCTCAACTTTGATAGCACTGGCAAGTGTGTCCGGCCCTGTGCTCTCCAGCTGCCTTGTTAAAGCCAGCAGGCATGCAGAGTCCACGAAGAGTATGCTTCTTCATCACCTGGTTCTGGTTCCATATGTGTAGAACATCTTTTTCCATCCTTTCACTTTTAGTCTCTGTGTGTCCTTACTCCAAGTGAGTCTTTTGTAAGCAACATATAGGTCAGTTTTTTTTTTTATTCATTCAGCTACTTTATGTCTTTTAATTGGAGAATTTAGTATATTTACATTTAAATTAATTATTAATAGGTATGTACGTATTGCCATTTTGTTAATTGTTTTCTGGCTGTTTTGTAGTTCCTCTCTATCTATTCCAAGGATGAAAGGATGGTTCAATATTCACAAATCAGTGTGATACTCTACATTAACAAAATGAAGGCTAAAAATCATATGATAACCTCAATAGGTGCAGAAAAAGCATCTGACAAAATTCAACATCTATTTATGATAAAAACTCTCAACAAAGTGGATATAGAGGGAACATATTGAAACATAGTAAAAGTCATATATGACAAACCTACAGCTAACATCATACTTAGTGGTGAAAAGCTCAAAGCTTTCCTCTAAGATCAGGAATAAGACAAGGATGCCCACTCTTGTTACTTTTATTCAACATAGTATGGGAAGTCCTAGTCAGATTCATCAAGAAAAAGAAATACAAGGCATCCAGATGGGAAAAGGAGTAAAACTGTCACTGTTAGTGGATGACATGATTTTATATATAGAAAACCCTAAAGACTCCACTAAAAAACAGAACTAGTAAAGAAATTCAGTCAAGTCACAGTATATAAAACAAACATACAAAAATCTGTTACATTTCTATACACTGACAATGAAGTATCAAAAAGAGAATTAAGAAAAAATCCCATATACAATTGCATCAAAAAGAATACAGTACAGAGCAAATTTAACCATGGAAGTAAAAGACCCATATATTGAAAACTATACATTAATGAAAGAAATTGAAGAAGACTCAAATAAATGGAAAGATAGTCCTTGCTCATGGATTGGAAGAATTACTATTGTTAAATTGTCCATATTACCCAAAGCAATCTACAGATTCGATGCAAGTCCTATCAAAATCCCAGCGGCATTTTTCACAGAACTAGAAACAAAGAGTCCTAAAATTTGTATGGAACCACAAACGATCATGAGTAACCAAAACAGTCTTGAGAAAGAAGAACAAAAATGGAGGTATCGTGCTCCTTGATTTCAAACTATACTGCAAAGCTACAGTAATCAAAACCAAAACCAGTTTTGGTACTGGCACAAAAACAGGCACATAGATCAATGAAACAGAATACTGAGCCCAGAAATAAACTCATGGATATATGGTCAATTAATTTATGACAAAGGATACAAGAATATACAATGGGAAAAGGACATTTTCTTAATAAATAGTGTTTGGAAAACTGGAGAGCCATATGCCAAAGAATGCGACTAGACTACTATCTTGTATCATATACAAAAATTAACTCAAAATGAATTAAAGACTTGAATGCAAGATCTGAAATGATAAAACTCCTAGAAGGAAACATAGGCAGTAAGCTCCCTGACATCAGTCTTGGCAATGATTTTTTGGATCTGACTCCAAAAGCAAAGGCTACAGAAGCAAAAATAAACATGTAGGACATGGGGGCTACATCAAACTAAAAAACCTCTGTACAGCAAAGTAAACTGTCAACAAAATGAAAAGGCCTACCGAATGGGAGGAAATATTTGCAAATCATATATCCAGTAAAGAGTTAACATCCAAAATATATAAAGAACTCATAAAACTCAATAGCAAAAATACCCAAACAAGCTAATTTTTTAAATTGGCAAAGGATCTGAATATTCATTTTTTCCAAAGAACACATACAGATAGCCAACAGGCACATGAAAAAATGTTCAACATCACTAATTATCAAGGAAATACAAATCAAACCAACAATGTGCTGTCATCTCACACCTATTAGAATGGCTGTTATCTAAAAGACAAGAAATAACAAGTGTTGGAGAGGTTATGGAGAAAAGGGATTCCTTGTACACTGTTGGTAAGAATGTGAATTAATGCAGCCACTGTGGAAATCAGTATGGAGATTTCTCAAAAAATTAAAAATAAAACTATCACATGATCCAGCAATTCCACTTCTGGGTATTTTTACAGAGAACATGAAAACAGTAACTTGAAAAGATATATGCACCCCTATGTTCATTGCAGCATTATTTACAATAGCCAAGATATGCAGACAACCTATGTTCATTGGTAGATGAATGTATAAAAGTGTGGTTTATATATACAATGGAATACTACTCAGTCTTAAAAAAGAATGAATTCTTGCCATTTGTAACAATAGGAATGGAATTTAAGGCCATTATGCTAAGTGAAATAAGTCAGACAGAGAAAGACAAATACCGTGTGATATCTCATATGTGGAATCCAGAAAAACAAACAGAACATAATACAACCAAACTTATAGATACAGAGAACAGAATGGTAGTTGCTAGTGGCAAGAGGTTTGGGGGAGGGGCAAAATGGGTGAAGGAAGGAGGTCAAGTTATAAAATAAATAAGTCATAGGGATGAATAATATTGTAGTGCATATTTGAAAGATGCCAAGAGAGTAAATCTTTAAAGTTCTCATCACAAGGAAAAAACCTTTTTTTTTGTATGGTGACAGACGGTAATTAGACTTACTGTGGTGATCATTTTGCAGTGTACACAGTAACGAATTGTTACATTATAGACCTGAAACTAATATAATCTTACATGTTAATTGCACCTCAATCTTTTAAAAAGGTAGTGATTGTGGAGAACATGCATTTTTACAAGAATGATGTATGTGGGAATAATTTTCACATTATTCAATTGTCCCTAATCAAACCGAAGAAGGAACTGGACAACTTTCAAAGGTAAAAATGATTTGAGAACTTATTAGGGGGAAATAAGAACACAAAGGCTTGAATTCAAGATGAGATGAGGCTGTATCCATTTTGGTATAAGTAGCAATGGACAAACTGTCAGGTTTTATCTGATGTAGCTAACCCAGAAATCCTATATTTGAGGCTCAGTTAAGCCAGATACATTTCCAAATGGCTAAACCTCTGTTTCTCCAGAGCCTGTTTTATAACAACAGCTCCACTTCTGGTGAGGGGCAGGAAGAGGACCTCTCATTTTAAAGAATTTCACAATTGCACACTCATCCTCAAATCACTTTCCAATTACCACATAAAAACAGACCTCTTTTCTTCAGAAATTATCTTTTCAGATAATTATAGCTGCAGTATGAAGGGATGGAGTGGCAAGGAACTGACCCATGGCAGGGGTGTTTTTGTTTGTCAAGAGCTCTCACCCATCATTTTTCTCAGCTAAAACTCCTGGCTGTCCTAGAAAGAACTGAAAGAGAAATGACTTCAGGGCTTAGGGTTAATGGGAAAAGAAAATGTTATATTTCTGAGGGAGAGGAAAACAGATGTCCCATCAAAATGCATCTGACCCTATAATGTTCCAAATTTCTGTCTTTGTGAAGGCAAATTATAATCTTGTCGCTTGCCTAACCACCACTTGTTACACAGTGACTTGTGTGTGTGGTTAGCTTATATCCTGAGATAACTTTGGAGCCATACACATCTTCCCCCAAACCTATAAATGTGAGTTTGAGTTTACTATTGGTGTTACTTTCATTCTCTAAAAGTGGGATCATAAAATTCACTGGGAAGGGACTGAAATCCCAGTTATTAGTGGTGTTTTATGACCATCAGCATTTGAAGTATCATTTACTGATCTATTTCCATTTTCTCTAAACAGCACCTAGATTAGCTAGAAGAATAAAAATCAGACAATTCTGTACTTCCTCACCCACCTTTGGGGGCTGAATAAATTGAAAACTCTGAATAGCAGGTATTTTTAAAAGAGCTCTTGCACTAGGAAAAGTCAGTGAGAAAGGAAGCAGCATCAGTGGTCGCCTTTCTCCCCGATGCACTGGGGTGGTTCCAGCAGCCTCCCACCTGGGAATGGGTGCGTCTGGGGAGGAGGCAAGGGCAGTGCCTTACTGAGCACCATGACTTGTCTGGGCAGGGCCTCTTATCCAAGATTCCATTTGGGGAAAAGGGGAACAATAGAATTGGCTATCAGAGCATGTTCTGTACAGGACTAATTTGGAAAAGTCTCAAAGAGCAGCCCGGGTCCAAGATCGGGTCTCTGGTTTTTTATGGCAGTCCCCAAACTGCTTCTGTTCTTTAGAAGATGGGATCCCTCCACACTGGCCCTTCCATTACAGTTACTGATTAAGTACTCGTGGCTCCTCAAGACCACTCAGACCAGCGGAGGGCTTTAATCTTCACTAGCTGAATTGCCTTATCTTGTTTAGGGAAACAAAATCTAAATGATATAAGGAATGAAAACTTTTAAGGCCAAGTCTCTGTGACCAGGTCCTAGAACCGGGGCCTCAAAAAACCAAGTCACCTTCCCTTTAAGCTGTCATCTCTGACCTCTCCGTGTCTCTTAACACTCCTGGTACTTCTCCTTGTCAGGAAGGAAAGCTTTGTGAAATAGTCACTTCTCTCCCTTATCTTACTCAGTGTCTCAGCAGCACTGCATGGAGATGACCACTTCTTTCTTCAAACGCTCTCCTCTGCTGTCTTTCACAGCACACACTCACTTCTGGTTTTCTCTGACTGTTTGGCATCTGCTTTTTCACTGCCTTCCCAGCCTCGTCCTTTAAAGACCTATAACTGTTGGTGTTCCCTGGGCTTCATCTCAGGCTCCTTTCTCTTCCTTGCTAGATGTTCTCCCTAGGAGATCCCATTTATTCCTGTGGTTTTAAATGCCATCTATGTTTTATTTAGATGGTTCTCAAATTTAAAGAAAAATGTTCAAGCTTATTCATTTAACATTTGCTGAGATTATACAAAGCAGGAGCGTGCTTCTGTATTTTGACAACGTTAGCATCCTGGTCCTACACACTTGTTCACTTATGAATCCTTCTCAGTAATCTCTCTCTACTCTCCCACGTGGCCAGTCTGTCAGCAAGTCTTATAGACTTGTTTCTTTTGTGTATTTCATATCTCCTCTTTCCTTCCCCCTGGTCAAAATCTTATTCAAGATCCTCATCACCTTGTGACTAGGAGAAGAAAGCAGACTTTTATCTGGCCCTCCTATGTGGAGAATACTGAACCCAACTCAATATTCACACAGAGTGATGGTGGGGGTCATTCATTCAGCATGTATCATTTGAGCCTACTATGTGCATGTGTTATTGAAATCACACTGTCCTTGCTCTCAAGTTGTTGACATTTTAGTGGATGAGGCAGAAAAATAAGTGAACCACTAAAGCAAAGGGTGATAAAGGCAATAATGGGATATGCACAGGTGCCATGGGAGCACATGGAAAGGGCACCTGCCTCAGTCTTGGGGATCAGAGGAGTTCTATCCCTAAAAAGTGAGTTCTGAAGGAACTAGAGCAAGAGTTAGCCAGAGGTGTGAGTGAGTGTGTGTGTGTATTTGTGTATGTGTGTGTGTGTGTGTGTGTGTGTGTACTGCAGGGAGGGCGTGGATATGAGGAAAACAAGCACCAGCACAGTGAAGTAGAGAAACTGCCAGTGCCTCCTCACTACAGGGTTTTAAGCAGGAAAGTGACAAAGTCAGGAGCACTCTTTGGAAAGCTCCCTCTGACTATAGTCAGGAGAAGGGATGAGAGGAAAGCCAGTTGGAGGCTGCTGCATTCAGTAAACCAGGCAACAGATAACGGTAGCTTTGAACAAAGACGGTGGCAGTGGGGATGGACAGAAGTGGAATGATCAACAACTTACTGGCCTTGGTGAATGATTAAATGGAACAGAGCCAAGTTCAAATCTGATCTTAATCATTAACTGGATGCAGGCCAATCACAACGTTCCCTAGCCTCAGCATCGTCATTTGTAAGAGGGAGGAAATAGTAACTAATGCCCAGGATCATTATGATGGTGAATCAGGACTTACTGCATGTGAGAATGCCTGACATAGAAAGTTGTCAATAAATTTTCATTTCTTTCCTTCCTCAAACATTGTATTGATCTTGTAATACCTTACTCCAGAACGCATAGCAGTTCTCTGCTATTTTATTATATTGAAACTAACTTCCTGTAGAGCAATGTTTCTCAGCCTGGGCACAATTAACATGGGGGCCTGATAATTTATTCTTGTGGGATGCTGTCCTGTGCATTGATTAGACGCCATTAGATGCCAGTAGTACTCCAAACCCAGTGATGACAAGCAAAAATGTCTCCAGACATTGCCAAACATCCCTATAACCTGGGGGGGAAACTGGCTGTGGTTTAGAACCATTATTCTAGAATTTTCTGTCCCTTTCCCAACCACACTTTCAATATTACCTCCCATCCCCTCAAATATAGTTTCTGATTACTTTCCTCCATGGACCACCACTCTAGCCAGGTAAGATGTATTACAATCTCATTCTCGTCTCATACCACATAATTTTCCCACACCTTACACAATGCCTAGAACACAGCACTGAATGTCACTGAATGATATTTTCATCAACTCTATTATGAAGAGATTAGAGCCCACACTCCTAGTACTCAGTGAACATTGCATATGTCTAGCTCCTCTAACTCTCCAGCTGGATATCATTGTCTCCTATTATTACTCCCACCCCAACTCATCCTTTGCCGTAACACACTGCCTTCCAGGCTTCAACATTTCAAAGACCAGGGACCTCCACTTTCAATCTCAGCTCACCCACACAAAGAAAACCAGCTAAGTTTGCCAACTTTATTTTTCTAGGTAACAACATTTCAACAATAACAGCACCAAGCATCCCACTATCCCGTTGTTAAAGGAAATTTTCAGAAAAATAGAAAAGAATATAATCTCAAGATAGAAGAAAAGAATTTAAATGGATTGAATTTAGTTTTATGAAAAGACTCACTACATTGTTCTTGTTTTCCTTATTTCTGAGAAAATTGGTGATTTCATCATGGACCAGCTTTTGAGACCCACTGATCTCGTCTCCAGGCCAACCAGACTAGGTTACTTTCTTCCTTGACCTGACCCTCTTGGCCCATGGGCTTCTGTATGCATCCACCCAATACGCTCTTCCCACCCCTCCCTGCCTGGAAACCTCCACTCCTTCTCCAAAGTCAGCCTATAGAAATTAAGTTATGCCCAAATCAGAGGCAGTCTTTCTCCTCACTTACCTTACTTCTTGGGTCACTTCCATAGTCTACCTATGGGAAGTGTTGTTATGTAGGCTGCAACTAGCAGCATCTCCTCACCTTTGTAGAAAAGGACCTTGCAGGTAAATAGTGGACATCTAATAAATGCGTGCTGTATCAAGCGGTTGAAGTGACTCCTGCTTTGGATATTCCACTGCCTCCACTGGGAATACCTGCTCTACTAGTTTTCTATTCCTGCCATAACAGATTACCACAAATTTAGTGGTTTAAAATAACATAAATTTATAACCTCATAGTTATGTAGGTTAGAAGGCTGACACAGGTCTCACTGGGCTCAAATCAAGGGGGTAGCAGGGCTCTTTTCCTTTTTTGGAGGCTCTAAGGGAGATTCTGTTTACGTTTTCCCCCCCCAGCTTGTACAGGCCAACTGAATTTCTTGGTTCGTAGCCCATTTTCTCCGCGTTCAGAGCCAGCAGTGTTGCATCTCTCCGACCCTTCTTCGATAGTCACATCTCTCTCTGACTCTGACCTGAGCCAGAACAAGTTCTCTAATTTTAAGGATTCATGTGATTAGATTGAGCCCACTTGGATAATCTAGGATAATATCTCCATCTCAAGGTTCTTGCATTTAATCACACCTGCAAAGTTACTTTTACCATGTAAAGTAATATAGTCACAAGTTCCGAGGATTAGGCTGTGGACATTTTGGGAGGCTATTATTCTGTCCATGATACCCACTTCTGCTGTTCTTTATCAATCCACCTTCCTCACTCTTTATTCACGATCTGAAATTTGCTCATGCTCATAAAAATAACATCATAGAATCAGGACTTGAACCCAGGTCTATGTGGACACAGAGCTCCCTCTAATACCTTTGTGATAAAGCAATGGCAAACTTCTGCCTTGTGCAGTGGACGGCCACCATGTGGAGTGGATGATGAGGCAGTGAAAACACTTTATTCTGAGCACCTTTTAAATGGCATTTGAAATTGCACTGATGCTTTCCCCCAATACCCTGTGCGTGTATGGTTCTGTGTTCAAAGACAAATGTTCATGGCCATAAAAGACATCTGAAAGACACTCTTCTAAATTGGGCTCCAGCTCTTGTAACTCATCTCTGTGCGGTCAGGCCACACTCATCCTTAGGTGTCAACGTATTTTTAGCATCTTGGAACCTTACACAGTTAGGCTTCCTGAGCTTTGATCTAAGAACATGTTTCTTACGAGCTTCCCTTTAGCTGTCACAGTGTTCAGATTTGCAAAACCTGTGTGGAGTAGGAAGGGTTATTTTTGTTTAAAAATTTAGCATTGATTATACAGTGGTGATTATACAGTGGTGATTCATGGCTTGGGCACTTCAAGGCTTAATTAACATAATAGTGCATGGTAAGTAAGGTCTTTGTGGCAGAATTCAGAACTAATTGGCACTGAACTAAAATCCAGAGTTATTGACTTTTATTTTCTCTAGCAGGGCTCAGTAGAGACTATTTCTTGCAGAAGAAACCTTGCCTTGACTTTCATTCACTGTGACCTACAGCTTGTTCGGACAGTCAGACAATGACTACAACTGCCCCTGGCTTCAAAATAGTCTTTACCTATCCAAGGAGGACCTTGGTGGCAAGGATTCTACTGTTTAGAGGCAGGGCTGTGTATAACATATCCTAGGTAAGTCTCTCCAATTTCCCTCATTCATTTGCATTAGAGACAATTAGGGAAAGAGAGCTCTCTCTTTTTCTCCAGCTGTGTTGAGGTATAATTAACAAATGGAAATTGTATATATTTAAGGTATACAAGTTGATGTTTTCATATATGTGTTCATTGTGAAGTAATCAGCACAATCAAACCAATTAACATATCCATCACTCACAAAGCTACCAGAATAGTATTCCATTGCAAGTATATACCACGTT
The DNA here is from genome assembly GCF_003031525.2 of Neophocaena asiaeorientalis asiaeorientalis. Classification (NCBI taxonomy): domain Eukaryota; kingdom Metazoa; phylum Chordata; class Mammalia; order Artiodactyla; family Phocoenidae; genus Neophocaena; species Neophocaena asiaeorientalis. The sequence goes on from NW_020174426.1 coordinate 884,673, forward strand.
TTGAGAGTGCTGTCTTGATTTAAGTTAGCAAAAGCCATTGATGGTAATCCTCCATCTATATATGATTATCCGAGCTTCAAAATGTTCACATCCATGAAGTAGGGAATTCAACAATTTTATCCATGTTAATTAAAACTGACAAATGCATCACAGATGTACATGCACAACCTTTATCAGCCATCAGGACAGATAAAACAGCTGGAGAGGCTGGGTGATGGTTCAGATGCAGGCTTAGTGAGATCACCCTGTTTCATTACGTGTGCTTCAGATATGGGCAATGTACCCAGGAAAATCAAACAATTGGGGCTGGAACCCACAACAATTGAGTAGGCGGGGGGGGGTAACAGACAAACAACCAAAAAGCAAAACCAAAGTTGCCTAGCTGAGGAAATTTAGCACAAGAATATCTTTCTTATAAATAGTCTAAAGATTCTGGTGATAACTTCATTTTCTAAAAGTCCTCCGTGGGAAACGGAAGTGCCAGAAGGAGAAGGAAACGTGAAAAGAAGCCGAGAGCTTTTAGAAATAATTACTGTTAACTGGAAATGTCACTCTCCCCCACATCCCCAAGTCTCTTTTTAGATTAGCAAGCATCAGTGACCAGATGGAGGCTGCGTGTTGAAATGCCTTCTGTGACGCTAGCCAAACAACTGCAGGAGTCAAGCTCCCCCTGAATAGATGGACCACCAATTGCTCGGGTTAAAGATCAGCCAGGCTCATTAAAGAAGATGCAAGGGTTCAGCAGTTAAATTTCCTTTTTAGCCTCCTATCCTGAGGGACAGAAGCATCTTCCACAACCTAAAAAAAAATGGTTAACCAGAGTTGGGAGATTACATAGTCCAAACTATTGATATCAAGGACTACAGGAAGGAATATAGACAAAAAAGGATAGGATTAAAGGATGGTCATTTAAGCCTAATGCTACTGCCCATTAATGACATTCTTTGGTAGTTTTTGGTGTGTTCTATTATAAATGTATTGACTTGAAGGGAATTAGTGGAAGGGTTTTTGTGTAAACGCAAGCTTAATTTATTACAATTCTGAAATAATCAGTACAGGCTGGCTAGAGGGAAGTAAACGAAAGGGGCATCTTATCATCAGTGTAAAAGGAATAAATTAAATAGAAAATTTGAGGCTGCCACTGGAGGGGAAGCACACGAGGAAGCAGAGATCAAAAGTTATGTTTCATGTTTCCTGAGCGAGATCAGATCACAGGAGATTGGATCAATAGCTTCCTCTGACAGAACGACTTTAATTGACAAAGAGAAAGAGCCAATTACTCATTCCTGCTTTAGGGGAAGACTTGAGGTAATGGTCTGGGAAATCGTACTTGGAAAACATTTTTCAAGTCAACCTGGAGACGAAGTCTCAAGTATTCCCAGGCACGTGGGCTGGGTCAACCACTGAAAAGTATGTGAATCAGTCAAAATTTGACTTCACTGCCCTCTCACATCCATCTGCTTTCCATCTTCATTTATTGCAGTTTGGGGTTACAGCTATCTCCGAGCTTCATTAGAGATAGATATTAGATATAGTCATAGGTCAACAGATATGAACCTCATGGTAACTACAACTCAAAAACCCGTAACAGATACACAAAAAATAGAGAGAGAGAGGAGCACAAGCATACCGCTATTCTGAATATTTTTAAAATTAGGACTCTTTAGAAATGTACTATATACATTTGCACTTTGCTAAACAGGAAAACTAAGTGCCATTTTATCTTGGTTTGAGATGGGGCCCTCTTTACAGTTATGAATTATCTGTGATGCCCTCCCTGCAGCTGTGGCTATGGACGAAGGTGTAGGCGGTGTGGGCCACAGGAAGACGAGGTAGCTGGCTAAGGAGTCCCTGTGAGCACAGTGAAGTTCCCTGCAGACAGCGGAGCTTCAATAACCGTGCTAAGGCGCACACAGCTCATTCTGGGGGTTGCTAACGTGTGTGTTGACGCCATGTGCTTCCTACTTTCCAATGGCATAATTTTTCTTTCTTCCCCTGGCTCCCATCCCCATAGCTTGTTATCCCTGTTGTTTTTAATATTCACTGCTCTCTTCTTTCTGCATCGTTTCTTTGCTGTCTCTTTGGATGCCCATGCTTCTCCCATGTTCCTTAGCTCTCAAAGGCCAGCCTGGTCTTGATACATTCTTCCACTGGCGCAGGCCTTTTTTTTTTTTCTTTTTTTGGTAATATGCCTAACATCTAATCTCAGGGTTCCCTGTCTGAAATTTAGGTGTTCTGTGGCTTTCACTGTTGCTGGGCTCAAGGGTTACTCCTCTGCTGGTAAAGGCCCTTTTCCACTTAAACCCATGTTTAGAACAGAACCGGACCCTTGAGGGGACTCTTGGTGGGGAGGGTGTCTATGAGTTAACAAGGATTTATTGAAGTGGGTCCTGAATTACTTCACTCAGTTATAGAAAATGAATATGTTCCAGCTACTCCATGGGCATGCACAGAATCAAATGAAGGGTACAATTCTGAATGCCTTGGAAATTGCATTTGGGTACATTTTACTGGGTTGTAGCCAAATACAACTTCTTGCAATACAGATCCAGAATGACAATTTACACTGCTTAACAGAAGCATCATTTGGATTTTTGGCAATTCTCATCAAGTTATATGACATGATCAATCCTTGCCCAGAGACGTAAAATAACACAAAGTATGCCATTTTCTCCTAGGTTTTCTCTCTTACCAAAGAATAATGTATCTTGAATAACTCATTTGCAGTTCAATCAGAGAAATACTGATGCCTAAAACACCTGGTGGTAGGATTAATGACCTTCTTAAATACAGGTTAACAGGACAAAAAATGACAGAAAGAAGAGTCAGAACTTACGGTCTATATATAGTCTTGGTAAATCGACTCTTTCCTCCCCCCCACAAATATTTTATTCCCAGGTCTGTGTCAAGCACGGAAGAGGTAACAATGAAGCAGAAGTAATAATTGCAAGTCATAATTGCCATCCTCAATGGACTTACAGTCTAGTTATTCAAAGCAGAAAAACCATAGTTTAAAAATGGCATAAAAGAATGGGATAATTCAGGAAAACTTACCACCTCACAGAGGACCTGATTTCTAAATTAATAGTGTGGAAGCAAAATGCATACTCCTTAGTTCAGTGATGACTAAGTGAGGATATAAAAGCAGTCTACAAATACTTTAAAGGTGTAAATACCAAGTAGGGTGAGGAATTATTTTGTCTAGTACTCTACAAAATAGCACTGAACATAAAATTAAGAAAAGGAATACACTGAATTTTACAAAGGAATTCTTAAAATGTAGCTCCAGGGTACTTAATGACCTCAAAAACAGCTGTGGCTCTTTGATAATACCTGCTGTCATCCTGCAATTGTCCAGTCAATGCCACTGAACTTCAAGACTGTAATAGACCCCAGGGTAGAGAAAGGTAAGAGATAACCTCCAGCTCTTTTGGAGCAGGAAGTGAGATGGAAATGTGGGTAGAGGCCAGCCATGGTGGATTTGGGGGGCCGTGCTAAGGAGGCTGCACATCAGAGTTACCCAAGGAGCTCTTTCAGCACATTGATGCCAAAGCCTTGTCTCAAATCCACTGAATTACCCTCTCCAGAGTTGAAGCCAAAACAATATATTTGAAACATTTCATGGAATTTTTTTCTGATGAGATGGCAGGGTTGCAAATATTTGCTGATGAGTTTCAAGCAAAGGAATAATCAGCACTGCATTTTAGATTGTGGGGAACAAAATATGAGACTAGGAACCACATAGAAGTGGTCTGAATAATCCAGGGAAGAAGAGATGAGGGTTTAAGTTAAGGCAGTGTCAGCAGGGGTGTAAAGGAGTGTCCAGAGCAGGTTCAATGATGGCTTAGTGGTTTGAGGAGGTGAAGGAAAAGTGAAGACCCAAGACTTCAAGTCTGGAAGTCAGGACATCATTCACCAGCAGAGGGCAGCCTAGAAACTAGTTGAGGGAGTTTCTTCCAAGATTGCATGGGACAACATAATCAGAGAGATAGAGCAGAGTCAAATATTAAAAGGGAAGTTGAAGTCCAAGAAGCAAAAAGGGAGACCAAAGATTACCAAGCTGGTAGGGGTAGAAGTAATAAATGTAATAAAACCTGGAGTCCCAGAGCCAGTTGGATGAGAGCAATAACAAGGAAACAGGGAATAAATCTGGGGCAGCTGTAGCAACTACTTAGAATAGGTATTAGTTTTGTGTGCTTGAGTGGACTGGTCAAGATGAAGGAGAAGGAATGGAAATTACAACCTTGTGAAAGATAAAAAGAGCCCTAAAGTGGGGTACAGGTTGGTGGGATAGAAATTGAGGCATTCTACTTTGGCACTGTTGAGCCTGCGGTGCTAAGGAACATTCAAATGGGGGTGTCCAGCGTGCATCTGGATGTAAGGGTCCAAAGTTCAGCGGGCTCAGCAGGGATGAGTCATTAGCAGATGGTTAGTGGTTAAAACTCGGAGAGTAAGATTACCTTGTGAAGGGAAAAGAGGACCAAGAATGGAAGCCTGGATTTGTACATGGATAAGTATTCAGATGTGGATAAAGGAAAAAGCCTCATGAAGGATTTCAAGGAGGAAATATCAGAAAGGCAGGAGAAGAACCATGAAAAAGTGCTTCTTTGGAGTCTGAGGGAGAAGAGAGTTTCAAAAAAGAGTGGTCACTCATGTCCAATGCAGTCAAAGGTCACAAGAAGGTTCATTTTTTCTGGTGTTTCTGTGTATAAACATGTATCTCTATTTAAAAAAACATTATAATGTAGAGGATTTGTCTAATGCTAATAGACAAAATATGACTGTAAAAATCACTACATTATATATAAAATCATATAAGTAAAACAGTTTAATTTGTAAGTGGAGGCATGACAATCATAGGTTCCTTGGAAGATTTCTGGGAAGCCGATTCCCTTTTCACTTTCTCCTCATTGACACATTAAACTAAACTCAGTTTCTCTTTTACCTTGGACACTGTGACAAATTCATAAATTACTCAATGCATGAGATTTGCAGATCCTTTTGTCTAGTGTTTTTGTTTGTCTGTTTACCCAGTGCAAAAATGAATCAATCAGGCATCTGCCTTTGAGAATGTATGTATGTGTCTACGCTAGGATAATTTTTTTGTGATAATAAGTTACGAGTTTCACCCTATATTTTCTATTTCCTATTCTCCTTCAGAGAAAGAAAAAAAGATTGCCTATAGAAACTTCTTTTCTTGGCTTTTATTTCCAGAAGCAAAAGCCCATTGAGAGGGCTTCCCTGGTGGAGCAGTGGTTGAGAGTCCGACTGCCGATGCAGGGGACATGGGTTCGTGCCCCGGTCCGCGAGGATCCCACATGCCGCGGAGCGGCTGGGCCCGCGAGCCCTGGCTGCTGAGCCTGCGCGTCCGGAGCCTGTGCTCCACAACGGGAGAGGCCACAACAGTGAGAGGCCTGTGTACCACCAAAACAAAAAAAAAAGTCCATTGAGAGTAATGGGGTATAAGAAGATGCGGGTACTTGTGAGGAAAACATAAAGAAAGAAGGATTTTCCCAAGCTAAAAATAGATTCCCCAGGGCCAGAGGAAGAAGAAAGAGAAGTCTTGTGTGCATGCTTCTTCTGGAAATAGGGAGAAAGGGAAAGATTTTCCAAGGCTAAAAACATTATCTAGCCTGGAAGGAGGAGAGAGGTGTGTGGTCTCTTGGGAATTAGAAACCGAAAGTTAGTCCCTGACAGTACCAAGAAGAACTGGTAGAACCTAGGAGAAATCAAAGCTCAGGACTCCCAGCCTTGACATAGTTTCTTGTGTGCCCGTTGTCAAACCAAAGGTATCAATCAATGCACTTGATGACATGGGCTGGGATAACGTAGGGACAGATGCTTGATGGCCAGGGGGACCATCCTTAGAACCTTAGCAAAACCATGGTGGGGAGAGCCCTGCAGATAGCTGAGGTTACAGTCCAGCAAAATGCGGTGTATCACAGTCAGAATTAAACTGTAACTGAAAAATAAAGAGATATGATAGCTCCTGTACTCTTGAGTTGGTGGCCCTCTATTCTTACCCACGACATAAATCATTCCCCATATGGATCCCTTCGTTATACATCTAGCTGTGATCCTTGGGGAAATCCTAAAAGACATGTTTGCACACAGCAGGTGGGCCAGGCTGTCTTTGTGAAGGTCTCAGCCTCCAGGAAAAAGTACAACAATTGCCTTTGAAGCATCTCTGAAATTAAGTCTCATTTCAAGGCCAGTGACGTAATTATGTTAGCATCGTGCCACAAAGTTAATTGGGATCCTGAGTGTGTTAATCAGCAGAAGCTTAACCCTCCCACTAGGAAAATAATCAGCTCAGACCCAGTGGCCCTTGCCAACTCTTATTTTATCTAGTGGTTAACAGACGTTGTGGTTGTTGGCTTGTGAGAGCTGCTTATATCTTCACTGGAGTGCTACTACTCCCTGAAGTTCTTAGCTGACAAAGTGAGCTGATTAGCCTGGAGACCTCTGGGAAGAGGAAGGGGTTGTAGAGGGAAAGAAAAGAATACTCAACAATGACAGAAATAAAATCAAATGAAAAGAGATGCAATAATTGTTGTAAAACCGAACATCAGTGGTTTAGAGCAAGAAGCAAATGTTAAGTGGGCATCCTTCAGGGCTGACTTAAGACTTTGTAACTCAGACTCATTCCAGACTGTGTTATGACTTCCAGAACTTTCATTGATTTTTAAAAAAATACAGCCAATATTTTCGTTTCAGACATTACATAATTGTAAAGCACTTTCTACCAGCACAACCGAGGAGCATTACGCTCCTGCCACGGAGAGAAAGCAGAAATGTAAATCAATACTGCATACCAGAAATTACTTTTTATTACAAGACAAGTAAATGATTGCCTGTGACAGTGGACCTGCTTTCCTGGTGAAGAATTAAAAGCATGTTTATTGTTGCAATCCAAACCTTTAAAACAAAACCCTTGGAGGTAGAAAGACAGATTTTGGTGCTTCTGCTACTACTCTACAACACGCTGTTAAATCAGTCCCCTTTCTTAAAGCAGCTAGTAATTTATTGCCCAAAATATGTTGCTGTTGTCATCTGTGGATTCGGAGTCACACAACTGTTAAATTTAACGAACTATGGTTAAGAAATGAATGAATAGTTATGAGCATCACAAATGAAATGCTCAAATCTACACTTCACTTTTCTTGAATTCTAAATATATTTATAGCAGGCATGGCTCCACCCCTCATTGGCTTGTCACGCTCAATTTTGCAAGGACAAGCACACCACCAGCCACACTGGCTGTCTGCCAGTTACAGCTGTATCTGGGGTGGGCCTTGGGTGGACTGGAAATATCACTGTTGGGCAGGAAAGTACTCTCTAGGCCATATGCTTTCTGTTTGTGGCCATAAAGGGCCACACGGCCTCCAGTGCAAAGTGATTTGGGCTATATTTGAGTCACTGGAAAATAGAACCTTTATTTCATCTTCTGCAAGTCTATGGGAATTCACTTGTTTTCATTTCTACAGTATACAAAATGACTTATATCTAGAACTAAAGGCCCAAGTCTCAAGTTTGGAGTTGTAACCATAAATGATTATTCATTTGCATCATCTTTTCTTTCCTAATATGTCAGAGCCTCTTTCAGACGTTACACCACTGTTAACATTCCAACAGAAGCTGTACTGAGGACCATTTAGGCTGGGAGGATAAAATCAGAGCACAGACACATTCTTGGATGAGAAGCAACTAAAGCCGTACTCTCTCATAGCCGTTTTGTACCTGCACATCCATCCTCACTTCTCTTGTCATGTCTACACGCCCTTCAGAGATTGACTCATGCTGCCTGAGTCTCACTCTCAGATTTGCCCTGGTTAGTTTACCCCAGGCTGATTTGTTTGACACTAGGCTCTCACCTAGTAGCCGCATCCTCTGTGCTGACTCAGCCTTTTCTGGAATAGCCCTACACAGATACTCTCCACGCTTGTTCTGACTCACCAGGCCACTCTCTAGGCCAGCTGAAGAACCTGCCTGGCTTCTTTCCTGCCACCTCCCCAATTAGTCTGGCCCTCAAAACGTGGGCCAAATCTTTCAACATGATTTTCTGCCTTCTGTAGAAAAAGAGGAATGTCACCCACAGATAGGATATGGGAAGTGCTTGATGACTACTTTCACTGAAGAGGGTGTTATACCCAATATATTTGATGTATCTTCTTTATCACTCTTTTTGGAGGACCCTTGTCCTTGTCATCTCCTTGAAAGGGCCTTCCCTGACCCTTCAGCTGAAGTAGCAACCTCTATTACTTTTTACCCAGATTTATTTTTCCTCATTGCACTTAACGTTATTGGGCATTTTATTACATAGGTGTGTGTTTAGTTATTATCTGTCTCCCTATTAGAATGTATGTTCCACTAGGGTAGGGATTTTGAGAGTCTTCCTCATCATAGGATACTGCCTCTCACTTAATAGTTACTCAATAAAACCACTGAATGAGGGTTTGTCTGTCTTTGCTGAGAAGAATCCTATGGTATTACTAGTGGGTCCACAGAATCAGAACTATCTGAGATCTTAAAACTGCTTCCTGGCCTCTGATGTCAGTGCACCGAAAAGTCTTAACTGCAATGTCAACACAAGTCTGGATAACATTTCTCAAGTGGGTTAATAGGATTGTTCACCAATTGCCTTAGACTGCGTAGCTTATAAACCACAGAAATTTATGTCTCACAATTTTGGAGGCTGGGAAGTCCACATCAAGGCACCAGCACAGTCAAGTGAGGAGCATCTTCCTGTTTCACAACTGGTACCTTTTTGCTGTGTCCTCACACGGTGGGAAGGGAAAGGGAGCTCTCTGGAGCCTCTTTCACAAAGCCTCTTTTCACAAAGGCACTAATCCCATCCATGAGGGCCTTACCCTCATGACCTAAGCACCTCCCAAATATACCACCTCCTAATATCAGTCAGGCCTTAGGATTTCAACATATGAATTCGGAGGGGGGAACACAAACAATCAGAACATAGCAATCACCATTTTAAAGAAATCATTGATTAACATCAATCACTGCCACAGTTCTCAGGTTGACACTGGCTATTACTTACTTATACTACTTAAGTAAATAGGTAATGAATTTGTCATTTGTAACTAGAGAGCTGAGGACTACTATGACATTTTCATACAAAAGCCTCCATACTTTTTGTCCACCTCTGTCTTTTTATGGTATCACTGCTGTGCCATAAAGATGGTTGTTGACATTTTCATAGAATCGCAAATCCTAAGTAAAGCTCTTTAACGGATGTATTTTTTTGTATCTGTTTTGCTGCTGTCCCTTTGTTTTGGAAAATCACCTCTTCCCCATTTCATGTGGTTTTCCTAACCACTGAAATTGGAATTTCTGCTGGTGGTGTCTGGGAATCTGAATTTCCAAAAGTACCCAAGGTAATTCTTATGCAAAGTAAAAGTTGAGAAACTTTGATTAGAGGGGTAGGAAAAGGGCTCATGTGGGACCAATCCAAATCTTTTCTTGGATTGATAGATAAACTTTGAGAAAAAGATGCTCTCTTTCTACTAGGGTTGCCTATCTGAGAAGGAATGAATCTGGGTCTTCCAGCAACCTTCTTTTCCACACATGGGAAGAACCTCCCTACTTGCAGGATAAAACCAAGGAGAGACAAGCAGAGTCAAGGGAAGATAAAGACAGAGAGCTGGAGGCAATTCCTCTGGACTAGTCCCTGAGACCTGATTTCTCAAAGGTCTTCTTCCAATCTTGTGAATCCCTCAGTAACCAAAAGGAGAAAGGATACTTTCTCCTTTTGCTTAAATTCACCGACTTGGGTTTCCGTCACTTCCAAAAGTATCCTCACTACCCTAGAGTAAATAATGTCCACGAAAATCATACATTTAGGAGGCTGTAGAAAGCTCCTTGAATATTTATCATATGTATTTATACTGATGCCCTTAGTCTTCAGAATTCCAATGCCTGATGTCGTTATGTTCCACTATGAGTGGATTAGTACATATAGAAATGGTGACATGAGCAGTTTGAAAAGGAGGGGAACTGCTTTTCTTGGGATGATTTGAGAGCTAAAACAGTGAACAGCATATTGAGATTTAAGATGTGTGATACACATTGAGGAGCTCAACTCTCGAATGGGAAACAAACACCCACTACTGCTTTAAGGGGAGTTGTTAACTCCAGTGCAAGCTAAAGGAGCTGTTGAATCAGCACCACTTTCTCATATTTCCATGATGATGCATATGGCCACAGCAGAGTCTGCTTCTCTAGGAAGCCAACATTACAGCAGAGATACTGGGTATATATAATTTGTCAGTGGTTTAAGCACTACAGAAGCCAAACCAGAAAAAAAAGAATGAAAACCTTTTTTTTTTTTTTTTTTTTTTTTAAAGCAAACTGCTGAGCATAAAAAAGGGATTAACAGGGCTGAAAGAACACTTTAGGGGAGGCATAGTACCTACACATTTTGGAAGAAATCTGAACTGTGGGCCAAATACGACTCAGCATTAAAACGTCCCCATTATTCTTGGTCTTTATCCAAAGTAGCACAGTAATCAGTGTTCTAAAATTAAAACACGCCTTTTCCTTGCGGATAAGATATTATAAGACTCTTGAGCAGTACCATGGGTCAGAGTCTATCAGGAGTCCTCAATTCAGTTTAATTCAGTTCAGTAAACACTGACAAACACTAGGCTAAGCCTGAGGCTACAGGGAGACATGCTGCAAGACCTTGACAATCGTGCAAGTCCAGAGAAATAGGCAGGATGAATTCCATGAGTGTCAAGGACAACCCCATGTATAATTTCTAATTCTTCACTTGTAAAAATGATGCTCCTAACCATCCCTCAATACGATATCTACATTCCTTGTCCCAGAAGCACCTGGAGGCGTCTGTGCACAGCTGGCTTGTCTCTCCTGTATCAGTTATTGTCTACGGCTCCCGGTAACATAAAATTAACAGTCAACACAGTCATCAAAGCCATGACCTTGGCCTGCTTATCTCATTTTTTGAAACAGAAAAAAAAAAAAAAAAATCAAAGGTGTTTTCTTGACACAGAGCTCATTTGGGGGAGGGGTGAGTCAATGCAATGTAAAAACAAACAAACAAACCCAAGAATGCAAATGATCAGCTTCTTTTAAAAGGTGCTGGTTTCCCGCCTTTACTCCAAAGCTAGTTTCAATCTTATTTTGGGCATATATACATATATATATATATATATATATATATATATATATATATATACTGGAGCATTCAATATCAGAAATATCATGGTTAAAATATAAAAAGCAACACATATCTAGTGAGTTTAAGTTTCTCAATCATGAGTTCAGCCAAAATTCAATTCGGTCCACGAAGTTGCCAATGGCTCCCCTCTCTCTGGTTGGGCTCCCCTGACCATCCTGTATTACCTGCAATCAGAGAAGGCCCAGCAAATCTCAAAACACCCATATAAGTTCTGGGACCTTTCCTCTTCCTTCAAATGCCTTTGTGTCTGGTTGAAAATTCTCACTATAACATCGTTCTTTTAGGTTACATCATTATTTCCAGGAAGCCCTTGTACAGAACTCTTCCTTTTGGGAAGAGTAACTGATTAACAGTCACCCACACCAAAGTGAGTGTTAGCATATCAGCCTGCTATGGAGCAATGAGGGTCCTCAGGGAACAGGAAGAAGAGAGTTTTGCTGGAAGAGAAAGAAAGCTCTAAGACGAGGGTCTTCAAAACATTTTTGCTCATATATCCCAGCCCCTCCAAATTTTGAAAAACTATGTGCCCCTGTGCCCATTTTTCAATTAAACATCTAAGGTAATTTATTATAAAATTAAACAGGTATAAAGGAAGTATATTAACATTCTAAAACAAAACCCTAACATTGCCCTTTTAAACATACCCAATGGAATTTAAATAGCATAGACTGGATAATCCATTATCATTTATTTAACAGAACTAGACCCAAACTCTTCGCCAAATTTTTATACCAATCTTTTACTCCTTTAAGTTATATTTGCCTTCCACTTACTCCACTAATTATTATTCAAACATATTATATTTTCATCCTTGGAAACCTTTTATTGATTACTCTATCATAGTTCTCTGAAACAAATAAACAAAAAAGTATATAAATTAGAATTAAAAAAAAATATTCTGTTACCATCAGGTGGCAAAAATTTTTTTAATTTTCTTCTGAATGAAGAAATTATAATTATTAGTAGTAATACATAAATATTATCAGTAGTATACAAGTGATCAAAACAACACATGTAGATTATAAATTTTTGATAAATTATCAAAGTAAAATGCTACTGGAAATGAAGTTCTTAATGGTTTGTTACTCTTGCTGTTGATCTAGCTTATACATTCCTATATTGATATTTATTATTGGAATGAACAGGGCTCATTATCAGTTTGATTCCTATTTTTCATTTTTATAGACATATACTATGAAATGTTGCTCATATAAATAAGTAGATGGGATTGTATTATAGGAATGCCAACCAATTATTTGAACAAATTTTGAGTTATATGCCCAAAATCATTGGGTGATTTATTATTAAAATTAGTTAATAATTTAATTTCATTAAAATTATTTGTCAAATAAATTTAGTCAATTAAATTTAATATTAATAATTATTTAAAATAATTTTAATGCTTATATCTTTTCATTCATTTTCTAAATTGAGGTATATTGACATATATTAGTTTCAGGTGTACAACAGGATGATTTGGTAAATGTATATCTTGTGAAGTGATCACTACAATAAGTCTAGTTAACATCCATCACCATACATAGTTACAAATTTTTTTTCTTTTGATGAGAACTTTTAAGATCTACTCTCTTAGCAACTTTCAGATATGCAATTCAGTAATATTAACTATAGTAGCCATGCTGTATATTACATTCCCAAGACTTACTTATTTTATAATTGGAAGTTTGTATCACTTAACCCACTTCACCCATTTCACCCACCACCATTCCCCACCTCTGGCAACTTTTAATTCATTTTGGAAAACAGAAACTCATCTTGTAAAAGCTTTTGATACTTATTCACTAGAGTCATTAACTTTATCAGGTTCTGGAAAGTATACCAGAAAGATTTTACCAAGGTTCTTCAAACAACTATTCATTAAACCTGTTTCTCTTTCACTTAAAGGCATCTTATCTAACTCAGTGTACTCAGAAATGGTTGGAGAAGGAAAAATATTGTTAATTTCAAAACTCGTTTGCCAACAAAATTTTTAATAACATGACAATTAAATTTTTGTCAAAACTTCAGAGCTGCAGATCCGGCTCATTCAATTTATGTTAGATGTCTTTGACCTAACACAAGTGGCAAAGCAACCCTTATTGTCAAACAATTGGCTTGACAACCACACTTTTTGTTAGAAACGGTCTGGCCCAGTGTTTCCGTTCTAATAAATGCGTTAATACGCATCCCCATGACAGCCACCTCACTTTGGATTCTTAATTCTCAGATAGACGGGTAATAGGGTAGTAGGATGTGGAGCCCTGCTAAGAGACTGTTGTAAGAATTAAATAAGGCGCTGCCACCGTCACTATTTACTTTATGATTTGTTGGCTTTGTTCTGAAAGAACGCTCCCTCAGGAGCAATGCATTCTTTGATAATAGTGGAGGATGGAAACAATGAGGTCATTAAAGAAAAACTGCCATCACTATGGGATCCAGAATATCTCAACAAGGACAATCATACTTGCCTCTAACACCATGCTTGGCCTGTAACAGCAATGCGTCTAAGACAGGGAAGACACATGCCCTGCCTAAGTGCTTTGATAAAGGGAGGTTACCCAACTTCAGTATTTCCAGTTGTTCTTTTGTTTGACATTCTGGAGTTTACCACAGTGAGATTTTGGAAGGCTGAAAGAGACTTTGTTTTGTAAAGCAGGAAAAGAGTGATAATGAAACAGGAGGTGGGAAAGAAGAACCTGCATAACAGCTCAGCATATTGACTGCAAGTCTTGTCTCTGGTAGATGAGTTTTAGGAAGGAGTACGTATGGACACTGGGGATCCAGAAGTGGATTCCGTTATGCTTCCTGTGTGTGTCTACTGCGTGGACACCCTCTGTGAGTCCTGAGAGAACATGAACACTGGTAAGGAGTTCTCTGGCCTTAGGAAACTAAGGGGAGAATGAAAGGCAGTGCTATAAACAGAGAGACTGTGAGAGCAGTTGGCTACATTCTGGCCAAATGCACAAGTTTTCCTAAGGAAGTCATACTTTTTAATTTTATGGTTAAGAGAACAAAACCTCTTCACTGCCAGCAGCGATGTACACACCCAGCGTAGCAGGAGCTGTGTTTTTGGCAGTCACATAGGTCAATGGCCAAATTTAGGCAAATGTACAAAATAGACAAACCTTATTTTATTTTATTTATTTATTTTTTAAACATCTTTACTGAGGTATAATTGCTTTACATTGTTGTGTTAGTTGCTGCTGTATAACAAAGTGAATCGCTATACGTATACATATATCGCCATATCCACTCCTCCTTGCGTCTCCCTCCCACCCTCCAATCCCACCCATCTACGTGGCCACAAAGCACTGAGCTGATCTCCCTGTGCTATGCTATTTGCCACTAGCGATCTATTTTACAGTTAGTAGGTATATATGTCAATGCCACTCTCTCACTTTGTCTCAGCTTATCCTTGCCCCTCCCCGTATCCTCAAGTCCATTCTCTACATCTGCATCTTTATTCCTATTCTGCCCCTAGGTTCTTCACAATCATTTTTTTCTCTAGAGTTCATATATATGTGTTAGCACATGGTATCTGTTTTTCTCTTTCTGACTTACTTCACTCTGTATGACAGACTCTAGGTCCATCCACTTCACTACAAATAACTCAATTTTGTTTCTTTTTATGGCTGAGTAATATTCCATTGTATATATGTGCCACATCTTCTTTATCCATTCATCTGTCAATGGACACTTAAGTGACTTCCATGTCCTGGCTATCGTAAATAGAGCTGCAACGAATGTTGTGGTACATGACTCTTTTTGAATTATGGTTTTCTCAGGATATATGCCCAGTAGTGGGATTTCTGGGTCGTATGGTAGTTCTATTTTTAGTTTTTTAAGGAACCTCCATACTGCTCTCCATAGTGGCTGTATCAATTTACATTCCCACCAAAAGTGCAAGAGGGTTTCCTTTACTCCACACCCTCTCCAGCATTCTACTGTTTGTAGATTTTTTTGATGATGGCGATTCTGACAGGTGTGAGGTGATACCTCACTGTAGTTTTGATTTGTATTTCTCTAATGATTACTGATGTTGAGCATCCATCATGTGTTTGTTGGCAATCTGTAGATCTTCTTTGGAGAAATGTCTGTTTAGGTCTTCTGCCCATTTTTGGATTGGGTTACTTGTTTTTTTGATATTGAGCTGCATGAGCTGCTTGTATATTCTGGAGTTAATCCTTTGTCAGTTGCTTCGTTTGCAAATATTTTCTCCAATTCTAAGGGCTGGCTTTTCATCTTGTTTATGGTTTCCTTTGCTGTGCAAAAGCTTTTAACTTGCATTAGGTCCCATTTGTTTATTTTTGTTTTTATTTCCATTACTCTAGGAGGTGGGTCAGAAAGGATCTTGCTGTGATTTATGTCATAGAGTGTTCTCCCTATGTTTTCCTCTAAAAGTTTGATAGGGTCTGGCCTTACATTTAGGTCTTTAATGCATTTTGAGTTTATTTTTGTGTATGGTGTTAGGGAGTGTTCTAATTTCATTCTTTTACATGTAGCTGTCCAGTTTTCCCAGCACCACTTATTGAAGAGGCTGCCTTTTCTCCACTGTATATTCATGCCTCTTATATAAAAAGTAAGGTGACCATACGTGCATGGGTTTATCTCTGGGCTTTCTATCCTGTTCCATTGATCTATATTTCTGTTTTTGTGCCAGTACCATACGGTCTTGATTACTGTAGCTTTGTAATATAGTCTGAAGTCCAGGGGCCTGATTCCTCCAGCTCTGTTTTTCTTTCTCAAGATTGCTTTGGCTATTCGGGGTCTTTTGTGTTTCCATACAGTTTGTGAAATACTTTATTCTAGTTCTGTGGAAAATGCCATTGGTAGTTTGATAGAGATTGCATTGAATCTGTAGTTGCTTTGGGTAGTATAGTCATTTTCACAATGTTGATTCTTCCAGTCCAAGAACAAGGTATATCTCTCCATCTGTTTGTATCATCTTCAATTTCTTTCATCAGTGTCTTATAGTTTTCTGCATACGGGTCTTTTGTCTCCTTACGTAGGTTTATTCCTAGGTATTTTGTTCTTTTTGTTGCAGTGGTAAATGGGACTGTTTCCTTAATTTCTCGTTCAGGTTTTTCATCGTTAGTGTATAGGAATGCAAGGGATTTCTGTGCATTAATTTTCTATCCTGCTACTTTACCAAATTCATTGATTAGCTCTAGTAGTTTTCTGATAGCATCTTTAAGATTCTCTATGTATAGTATCATATCATCTGCAAACAGTGACAGTTTTACTTCTTCTCTTCTGAATTGGATTCTTTTTATTTTTTTCTTCTCTGATTGCTGTGGCTAGAATTTCCAAAACTATGTTGAATAATAGCAGTAAGAGTGGGCAATCTTGTCTTGTTCCTGATCTTACTGGAAATGGTTTCACTTTTTCACCATTGAGAATGATGCTGGCTGTGGGGTTGTCATATATGGCCTTTATTATGTTGAGGTAACTTCCCTCTATGCTTACTTTCTGGAGAGTTTTTATCATAAACGGGTATTGAATTTTGTTGAAAGCTTTTTCTGTGCCTACTGAGATGATCATATGGTTTTTATCCTTCAGTTTGTTAATATGGTGTATCACACTGCTTGATTTGCGTATACTGAATAATCCTTGCATTCCTAGGATAAACCCCACTTGATCATGGTGTATGATCCTTTTAATGTGCTGCTGGATTCTGTTTGCTAGTATTTTGTTGAGGATTTTTGCATCTATGTTCATCAGTGATATTGGCCTGCAGTTTCCTTTTTTTGCGACATATTTGTCTAGTTTTGGTATCAGTGTGATGGTGGCCTCGTAGAATGAGTTTGGGAGTGTTCCTCCCTCTGCTATATTTTGGAAGAGTTTGAGGAGGATGGGTGTTATCTCTTCTCTAAATGTTTGATAGAATTTGCCTGTGAAGCCAGCTGGTCCTGGACTTTTGTTTGTTGGAAGATTTTTCATCACAGTTTCAATTTCATTACTTGTGATTGGTCTATTCATATTTTCTATTTCTTCCTGGTTCAGTCTTGGAAGGTCGTACCTTTCTAAGAATTCGTCCATTTCTTCCAGGTTGTCCATTTTATTGGCATAGAGTTGCTTGTGGTAGTCTCTTAGGGTGCTTTCTATTTCTGCAGTGTCTGTTGTAACTTCTCCTGTTTCATTTTTAATTTTATTGATTTGAGTCCTCTCCCTCTTTTTCTTGATGAGTCTGGCTAATGGTTTATCAATTTTGCTTATCTTCTCAAAGAACCAGCTTTTCGTTTTATTGATCTTTGCTATTGTTTTCTCTGTTTCTATTTCATTTATTTCTGCTCTGATCTTTATGATTTCTTTCCTTCTACTGACTTTGGGTTTTGTTTGTTCTTCTTTCTCTAGTTCCTTTTGGTGTAAGGTTAGATTATTTATTTGAGATTTTTCTTGTTTCTTGAGGTAGGCTTGTATTGCTATAAACTTCCCTCTTAGAACTGTGTTTGCTGCATCCCATAGGTTTTGGATCGGTGTGTTTTCATTTTAATTTTTCTGTAGGTATTTTATTCATTTCCTCTTTGATTTGTTCAGTGATCTCCTGGTTATTTAGTAACGTATTGTTTAGCCTCCATGTGTTTGTGTTTTTTACCTTTTTTTCCCTGTAATTCATTTCTAATCTCATAGCATTGTGGTCGGAAATGATGTCTGATATGATTTCAATTTTCTTAAATTTACTGAGCCTTGATTCGTGACCCAAGATGCGATATATCCTGGAGAATGTTCTGTGTGCACTTGGGAAGAAAGTGTAATCTGCTGTTTTTGGATGGAATGTCCTATAAATATCAATTAAATCTATCTGTTTTATTGTGTCATTTAAAGCTTGTGTTTCCTTATTTATTTTCATTTTGGATGATCTGTCCATTGGTGTAAGTGAGGTGTTAAAGTCCCCCACTATTATTGTGTTACTGTTGATTTCCTCTTTTATAGCTGTTAGCAGTTGCCTTATGTATTGAAGTGCTCCTATGTCGGGTGCATATAAATTTATAATTGTTACATCTTCTTGGATTGATCCCTTGATCATTATGTAGAGTCCTTCCTTGTCTCTTGTAACATTCTTTATTTTAAAGTCTATTTTATCTGATATGAGTATGGCTACTCTAGCTTTCTTTTGATTTTCATTTGCATAGAATATCTTTTTCCATCCCCTCACTTTCATGTATGTAAGTGTCTGTATGTGTCCCTAGGTCTGAAGTGGGTCTCATGTAGACAGCATATATATGGGTCTTATTTCTGTATCCATTCAGCGAGCCTGTGTCTTTTGGTTGGAGTATTTAATCCATTCACGTTTAAGGTAGTTATTGATATGTATGTTCCTATTATCATTTTATTAATTGTTTGGGGTTTGATTTTGTAGGTCCTTTTCTTCTCTTGTGTTTCCCACTTAGAGAAATTCCTTTAGCATTTGTTGTAGAGCTGGTTTGGTGGTGCTGAATTCTCTTAGCTTTTGCTTGTCTGTAAAGCTTTTGATTTCTCCATCGAATCTGAATGAGATTCTTGCCGGGTAGAGTAATGTTGGTTGTAGGTTCTTCCCTTTCGTCACTTTAAGTATGTCATGCCACTCCTTTCTGGCTTGTAGAGTTTCTGCTGAGAACTCAGCTGTTAACCTTATGGGAATTCCCTTGTATGTTATTTGTTGTATTTCCCTTGTTGCTTTCAATAATTTTTCAACAATTTGATTAATATGTGTCTTGGGGTGTTTCTCCTTGGGTATATCCTGGCTGGGACTCTCTGTGCTTCCTGGACTTGGGTGGCTATTTCCTTTCCTACGTTAGGGAACTTTTCGACTATAATCTCTTCAAATATTTTCTCAGGTCCTTTCTCTCTCTATTCTCCTTCTGGGACCCCTATAATGGAAATGTTGTTACGTTTAATGTTGTCCCAGAGGTCTCTTTGGCTGTCTTCATTTCTTTTCATTCTTTTTCTTTATTCTGTTCCACAGCGGTGAATTCCACCATTCTGTCTTCCGGATCACTTATCTGTCCTTCTGCCTCAGTTATTCTGCTACTGATTCCTTCTAGTGTAGTTTTCATTTCAGTTATTGTATTGTTCACCTCTGTTTGTTTGTTCTTTAATTCTTCACCTCTGCTTGTTTGTTCTTTAATTCTTCTAGGTCTTTGTTAAACATTTCTTGCATCTTCTCGATCTTTGCCTTCATTCTTTTTCCACAGTCCTGGATCATCTTCACTATCATTATTCTGAATTCTTTTTCTGGAAGGTTGCCTATCTCCACTTCATTTAGTTGTTTTTCTGGGGTTTTATCTTGTTCCTTCATCTGGTACATAGCCCTCTGCCTTTTTATCTTCAGTATCTTTCTGTGACTGCAGTTTTTGTTCCACAGGCTGCAGGACTGTAGCTCTTCTTGCTTCTGCTGTCTGCCCTCTGGTAGATGAGGCAATCTAAGAGGTTTGTGCAAGTTTCCTGATGGGAGGGACTGGTGGTGGGTAGAGCTGGCTGTTGCTCTGGTGGGCAGAGCTCAGTAGAACTTTAATCTGCTTGTCTGCTGATGGGTGAGGTTGGGTTCCCTCCCTGTTGGTTGTTTGGCCTGAGATGACCCAACACTGGAGCCTACCCAGGCTCTTTGGTGGGGCTAATGGCAGACTGTGGGAGGGCTCACGCCAAGGAGTACTTCCCAGAACTTCTGCCACCAGTGTACTTGTCCTCACGGTGAGACACTGCCACCCCCTCCCTCTGCAGGAGACCCTCCAACACTAGTAGATAGGTCTGGTTCAGTCTCCCCTGGGGTCACTGCTCCTTCCCCTGGGTCCTGATGTGCACACTACTTTATCTGTGCCCTCCAAGAGTGGAGTCTCTGTTTCCCCCAGTCCTGTCAAAGTGCTGCAATCAAATCTCACTAGCCTTCAAAGTCTGATTCTCTAGGAATTCCTCCTCCTGTTGCCAGACCCCCAGGTTGGGAAGCCTGACGCGGGGCTCAGAACCTTCACTCCAGTGGGTGGACTTCTGTGGTATAAGTGTTCTCCAGTCTGTGAGTCACCCACCCAGCAGTTATGGGATTTGATTTTGCTGTGATTGTGCCCCTCCTACCGTCTCATTGTGGCTTCTCCTTTGCCCTTGGATGTGGGGTATCCTTTTTGGTGAATTCCAGTGTCTCTCTGTCGATGATTGTTCAGAAGTTAGTTGTGATTCTGCTGCTCTTTCAAGAGGGAGTGAGAGCACGTCCTTCTACTCCACCATCTTGAATCCAGGAATCTGTGACCAAATGTTTAAATAACAGCCTTTTCACTGTCAATATGACCTGTCCAAATCATAAAGCTCTCAGAATCTCATTTTCTTCATTATAAAATAGGGATTATAATCTGAACCTACACCTTTTAGGATCAAACTGAGGCCCACGTGATATAGTGTACATGTATTTAATGAACAACTATTAGTGTTAGGCACCATGTTGGCTCTGGATATACAACAGTGAGTATAATATGGCTTCAAGGACTTGACACAGTCTAGTGGTAGAGACAGATAAGTGAACAGGTCATGGGTTAAGTGGCAGGGAACATGATATGCACAGCAACTGTCACGGGAACACTTAGGAGCCTTGAGGGCTCAGGCAAGGCTTGCCAGAGTAGATTTATATAAGCTGACTCCTGAGCCATGAGTAGGAGTTTAATGATGAGATATATATGGGAAGTGCTCTGCATTCTCTGAGGAGAAAGAAAATATTTTCCGTACAAAGTCAGTTTTCATGCTATTCCAGCAAATTGAATGTGAAGTTCACTTTCAGAGAAATGTGTACATATTATGTGTAATCAACTCCATTTTTGGCTTTGGAGGAAGAGATATGTACAAGATGTCTTTTCAGTATATAACTCTGGTCTACAACTATGATCTTTGAAAATGGAGAAGAGTAACTTTTTAAAGACTTTTCATTAATCTGCTTAAAAGAGATTAGCTTTTATATTACAACAACATCCTCTGATAATTGTAACACTGACTAATTCCATTAATTGTATTTATTCTTATTTGAATACTTGCTTAGGTTCTTCTACTATCATCATTCATCATCGTGTGCTTATCTTTTAGGGATTTACAAATATATTATATATATATGATAATTGGCCAATTGTTATATTCCCAAAGAGTTTTAATTTTTCATCTGTTGAACAAAACAACTCAGTCATCCATGCTCAGACAATTTTCCCCACAACATCCAACACTATTAATGTTGTTAAGCCTTTTTCATGTAGAGCTCACCGACAGCTCACCATTCTCCATCTTAACCATTTTCAACTTTTTACCCTCTGCTTTCTCATTATCTCTAGGCATATACAGGAGAACACACAGTTGTGCTTTGTAATTATCATCATTTACTTCTAATTTGCTCTTCAACATCAGCAACATGAAAGCTTTTCATTTCCATATCTCATTTTAATGTGACGGCTTTAAAAATAAATGTAGCCCAGGGAAAATGTTTTCTCCTGTTCATGACTGAATGTAATCATGGGGTTAGAAGACATAAATTCCACTGGCTGTATGATTTACATCCCACAGGACAGAAAAGATATATATTTTTTCTTTAATGTTCATCCGTCTGACTATTGATTTGCAGGGCCAGGGCCACTCTGATACAATTGTAAATGTTGAAGAGTTTTGCTTTGATGCACTACCTCCTACATATAAGCAGTGTGACTTTGCAATTCTTGAAGACTAGGAAAATTTCATCAGGTCACGGCTGAGGATTGGCCAACAAAAATCTGCCACAGTAACTCAATGAAGAACAAAGCACGTTGAGTCAATTGTATTTCTTTTTACACCAATATCACACAGCAGAAACAAAGCAATAGTGACTCAAGCAATTTATCTTGAAATATGGTAAAGGTTTTAATCCATTACACACCATGTCTCATCAACAAGGTAGGAAGTAAGGTGTTTATTGTCCTCTTTTAATGGGGGCAGATACTTGAATCAAGGAAGGAACATGGAGGAAGAGGTGATATGGTATGTTTTGGAATCAGCCCTGAGCCACTGTATTTGTTTTTTTCTTTTTTTAAGGCCACTGTATTTGTATTCAACATTCATGACCCAGAATCAGAAATGCACTTACAAATCTGTGGAGAATTCTCAATCAGAAGGGTTGTTACTGCTCTTAATTCCACTGACCACATTCAAAATGACTTTAATACTTTTGAGATATTTTAGTATCAGAAGAATGCAATTTAATGCCATAAGTGTAAACATATAAATGAGAAAACATTTAGGACAAAAATCTAACAGCAGACATTAACATTGAAAAGAGAAAATTCTGGGAAATATTAATTGTTTATAAAGTGAATACACAATTAACAATGACTATGAAAAAACCCATATCATGTTCATGAAGAGCTAAGGGTTAAGGATAACTACTTCCACTATAGTCTGTCTTAGCTACACTTTTCTATGATTGTCTCTAGTTTTGTCACTGCATTTTAAATTCTACATGAAGAAAGAGAACAGTCAGAGATGAACAATAAATAAAGATGAAAGGAATAGAAAATCGATTCCCAAAGAAAGATGAAAGGAAGGGGGTCTTTATAGGCCTGGAGAGGAAAAATGAGTAACTGGTAACAACTGTCTTCAAGTACAGGCAGGATCATTCTGCTGAAGAGTTATTTCCATTATCAACCGAATGAAAACAAAACAAGACATAAAAAACAAGAGCCTAGGGCTTCCCTGGTGGCGCAGTGGTTGAGAGTCCCCCTGCCGATGCAGGGCACACGGGTTCGGGCCCCGGTCCGGGAAGATCCCACATGCCGCGGAACGGCTGGGCCCGTGAGCCATGGCCGCTGAGCCTGCGCGTCTGGAGCCTGTGCTCCGCAACAGGAGAGGCCACAGCAGTGAGAGGCCCGCGTACCACAAAACAAACAAACAAAAACAAAAACAAGAGCCTAATGAAAAGAAATGGGCTTACATGAATGTGCTAAAGAAATATCAGACTTAAGAAAAAAATTTTTTAAATATGGAAATTATCAAACTATGAGATAGAATACTTGAAAACATTTTGGAAATAATTGCCTTGAGCACATAAAATATTTTTTGTTTTTTATGAAATAAACAAACATCCATTATAGAAAATCCAGAAAAAAATAGTGAGCAAAGGAGATGACTATAAAAAGCACCTATAATTCCATAAGCCAGAGAGAGCTAAATCCTTACAGTCTTTTCTTTGTGTGTGCATGTGCGTGCATACATGTGTTTGTTTTTAGCAAAACAGGCGATCTTTGTTCTTTCTATTTTTTAACCTGATCCTTCCACTTAAAATCACGTGTGAGCATCTTTTCACAGCTTTATAGCATTCTACTATCCTATTAAGCTTCATTTATTTAACCAATCCCTTATATGCGGTATTTAAATTGTTCCTGGTTCTCCGTTTTACAAACATGTGATGAGAATTTATATAACTAAACATTTACAAACATATATAATTACATTTCTAATATAAATTTCTAGAAGCAAATTGCTGAATCAAGGGTTTGCAGAATTCTAAGGTCATTAGTAACTATTTCTTAACTATCTTCCAAAAATTTTGAAATGATTTATACTACCACTGACAGTGTGAAAGAGTGACCTTTTCTAAAGACTCAGACATAACTGAGTATTATTATTTTAAAACATAATGCCCTGAAAACTAGAACTACCAGAATCATCCTATAAACCAGTTAGTATGGAATAGAGTTGAATAAACAATAAGAAATGTTATTTATGCCCTCAATACTGGCATTGGAAAAATACATGTTATTAGAAACCCTTTGAGTTGTTAGGGTTAGAAAGTCACTTTTAGACTAGTTACACTACATTAGTGCATTTCACCTTCCTTGTAAGGAGCAAACCCAAGTACCTCAGGAGGTAATGTATGTGATGCGGACAGGCAGAGCACAGCATCCTCGACCCACCCTGGACAACAGGTACAATCTTCTGTCATCTTAATGTAGAGCAGTTATCTATCATTCATGCCATCAGAGTCAAGAGATCTGTAAGTACCCACTAGGCAGATGGCTTAGCCAACACGTGGACACTGTTTCTGTGGTCTTTTCTTGCACAACTTTATGACTTCAAATAAGAAGAGTATAATACCATTTTTTCCTTAATTTGGTGGTAAGCATTATCTCTTTTAAGAACTAAAGCATTAAAAACTGACTTCTTTCCTACTTTTTAGGTAAAAGTATTTCCAAATTCCAAACCATAGGATAAAGAGGACAGGTTTTAACTAGTTCAGATGTTAGCAAATAAACTGTGTTTTGCACTATTATATTTCATGTATAATATAGAAAGTAATGTGTTATACAGTTAGAATACAAGATCCACTGTTCTGGTGGACACGAACAATTATGAACAAATTGTTTCAATATTCATAAAATCTCAATAATGATATGTGACGGTTTGATGATTCATGTCTATTTTCACTGAATCATTTTTTTATAGGTATCTTTAGGAGTCTAATTTCCACCCCTTTGACCAAATGCATTTACAATAAGCAGACCACTATCTGATTATTTTAAAATTCTTTTCAGTTAATTCTATTCCCAGCACAGTACAGCTGCAGAATAAATTTGGTTTTCTTTGAGATTTTCCTTGAGTTACAACCTTTCATTTTCCCTCTCTTTCAAATGGGAATCTGTCATTTCTAGAATTCTGTTTTACTTCTCTTAACATGCTTGAGCCTTAGGCTGTGGCACGTCAACTGTCCCAGAACCTCTGAACTCACGGTATTTAATAGTAGACATCAGAGACAAGAAGGGTTTGGGAAATACAGCCACAAACCTCCAGAAGAGAAGGATTGAGTGGCTTGTCAATAAGACTCGTCCTTACAATTAAGGGATAGGAGTATGTATCTTCAGTTCTACAGTTCAAATAAAACCACAAGCAAAAAATTCCATTTAGATGGAGCTCCAAAGTTTATTAACATCTTATTTGCTCTTAACTTCAAATCTAAAAATGTCTGCCTTCAGTTTAAACCACATTAGCAATTGTATAGAGCAGTAACTGCTCCCAAGTGACTGGAGCAGTTTAGTTGGTTGGGTTTGAAGGCTTTATCTTACTTAATAGCTTTTAAATTAGCAGAATGAATGTCGTTGAAAGAAAAACAGCATTAAAGTGGTATATGGTATTGGCTTATAATTTTGTAAAGCGTCTGTGCAAATATACTTTTGATTAACCAAGGAATAATATTTGAAGTTCATAAGGATACAGCAAATCAAGAAGTTTGTTCCTTTCTTTATTCTTTCCTTCCTCCACTCAATACATATTTACTGAGCACTTTTGCCTGACACTGTGATAAACCGTGGGGATATATTAATGATAAAGATGAGGAGGCAAGAAGTAAATACAAAGTTGCAATATAAAATGACAAGTGTATAGACAAGATAACTATATGCCAGGTAAGCTAGAGGGTAAAGCTGCTAGAAGTGTAGGGTTAGATGGGGCAGGTTTGAGAGGGTATCTCAGGGACACATGTCAGTTGAAGGCTGACAAGGCATTTGAAAGGTCAAAAAGAATATTCCTGGGAGAAGAGGCTGGGAGACATAAAGGAGCACAGACCATTCAGAGAGCTGCACACGGTCACATCTGAACAGAAGAGAGGGTTTATTCCACGGGCAGGGATTTGCTCAAGAATTGTAGGCTGGTGAGTTCATCTGATTTGTTTGTAGAAAATTCACTCATTGGGGAGGAAAGGGTGTAGAAGAGGGAAAGACGTGAGGCAGGGGGACCAATGTAGGCTAATTACAATGGTCTGGTGAGAGAGGATGAAAGCCCAAGGTAGTCCACAAGGAACGAGGAAACATAGGTGGGTGGATTCAAGAGATAGCGCAGAACCTACAAGGACCTCATCCCCCATCAGAGTACAAAAGGCTAAGTAATGAAATTGTCATACATACAATTTTAAATACATATATATTATTATATATATTCACTAATTATCTTTTTCTTACCTTCATAGAGGTGAAATGTTAACATATTTTCAGCTTTATAAAGCAAAATTTAGCAAGCAATACTTTATAAAATCTCAAACTAGGCTGTAGCAAATTCTTTCCACTTTGTATTTCAAAATATCTAGTACTGATTTCCATTTGATTAGAAGGGATCACAAAGATATTGATAAAATCAGCAGGTTGTTGATACAGATTTCAAGAAGCTGTCTAGTACCCTCAAGTATTTCTGAGAAGAACAAACCTCAGAAGAACTTTGTCATAAGGCTATGATTACCTGTGGAATCTCTGAGGCACCAATCTTTACCCACATTCCCATTTCTTCTAGGACTGAATCAGTCCTGGAAACAGCCATCCAATCAGGGATGGTGCACAGCCAATGTTTACCCATCCACACGTACTATGCTCATCTTTATGATTGAATTCTGTTAAAGAATTCTTTAACAGAATAATACATTTACTGCATTTGGAAAAATAAAAATTGTAAAACATCTTCTAATCTGGTGGTGCATTTTGTTATTTTCTTTATTTCTAGCAGTATTTTCTTTTTTCTTCTATTATTAAGAAAGCACTATTAAAATACAATGGAATCTTTTAAAGCAATTTACAAAACTCTGTATAGTTTAGGGGTTAAATGTGATTATAACTGTAGGCAGTTTATTATCTTGCTTCAAAATATGGATGAGATCATTAGTTTAATGATTTAAACCTCCCAACAAAAAGAAATTAACGTAACAGATTGAGTTAATTCATCTTATTACTACTCACTAGGCCTCTTCAGGGAGGGAAAACATTCTGTAATTAATGAAACAATATTGGTGCACTGAAAGCTAACACAAAAACAAGTAATTCCCTCATTCTTTTGAAGGCCTTTCTCCAAAGGCCTGGGAGCCACTGAGACTAACTGGTGGAAGAACTTTCCAACAGGAACTGCCAGGGTGATATTAAGAGAGTTACTAAAATGATAAGAGCTGGGTCATACTTCAGAGTAAACATAACGGGCTTCTTCCATTAAGAGTAAATATTAACAAAAATGTTAATAATGCAGGTTTGAGATATATTACAAATTTTTTTTTTCAAAGCACATCAACATCAATCACTTTACTTTATATCAAGAACTCTGTTAAGATGAGTAGGGAAATTTTGATTCGTTTTGTAAATGAGGAAACAGGTAAACAAGGGTTAAGTGGTTTTCCTAAGATCACTCATCAAGTTGATGGCAAAGTAAAGACTGGATTCCATGTCTCCTGACTCTTATCTTCCCTTGTATCCTTCTTTTACCCATAAAGTGGTTAAGATGACACTACTCCCTTCAGTAATAAGATTAAGGCAATCAAGAAGCTTTCTAACCATGTTCTATGCTATCACTTTTGAGCAAAAAATGACTTTCATTCATGCTTCCCTAAATTTGACCCTCCATGAGTTGCTGTACTTGGAATGTCCATGTCCAAATCCTAGACCCACTGCCCTCATGGAAGGAAATTCATTGAACATTTTTGGAACTGGTCCTCAAAGGAGAAATAGATGTATACATCTTTCCATTTAAAAATTTACTTAAATGTTCTATTTTTAGCTCAGAATTGATAGTGGATGCATTTTCACCCTAACAGCTGGCATGTCTAAGCGTTCTTATTGCCAAGGGAAAAGAAAATTTTATTAAAAATTGTTTCCATGTGTAGACAGTGAAGCATAAGTGAACGCAACAAATGAGGATTAAAATTCACTGCAGATTAAAAGATCTTGTACCAATTATCTTCTTGTGCAAAGATAAGGCATCTGGAATAAGGAACAGAGGTGGGTAACAAGGAAGCCTCAGGGCCCAGTGGTTTGATAGAACATATGGGGATTTTTTCCCGGTAATGGTAGTCACGGTTGATTTTGTTGTCAGAGTAGCAACTATAAGCACAAGGATGAAAAACAGCATATTATAGTACTGTGAGTTCACAGCATACATTCATGGTGATTATCTTATTTAAATCTTATTTAATCCTCACAATATCTCTACGGGGCAAGTATAATTTTTTTGTCCTCCTGTTAGAGATTAGGAAACTGAGGATCAAAGATAAATCTGCCTTAAAGAAAGAAACTTGGCAAAAAATCATTTGGGCCTTGGGCACCGATGCCTGCCTCACCCTCATGCCTAGTTTTTCTGTCTTCCTTAAAACACAGGCCTTTGGATCCTGGCTTCTAACTTGGTGTCTGTGCCACCTAAGACAGGTTAGGACTCTGTGACTCAGGCGTTCAGACTCTGTTATCAACATGAGCCACGCAGGGCTCTGGTTCTGCCTGTCCACCCCGGGGTGTCTGCTGCCTTCCCTGGTGGCAGTGGAGATGGGATTGATGGGTTACACTGGGACATCAGAGTCAAGAGATTTCTAACTCGGCTCCAGGCAGGTACCTAGCAGTGGGCACCATTGGATGGAAGAATGACCAGCACGTTCCACACCCTAGCATATCTTATATCCAGTTTTGCACAATTAGGGAAGGACGTTAATATTGAAATTTATGTTTGTGCTTTCCTTTCCTCCTTTTTTTATTGGTGTGTGCAGGAATTCTGTAGGATGGTAACCATAGTAACAGAAGAAGAAGAGAAATGAGATTTCACCTCAAAAATTGCATATTATAGGCTGTTTACTAAAAGTGGCACATCTGCTCACCCTCACAGATGAAGACAAAGCCTTCTTCTTTTTTTTTCCAGAAACTCATTTTATTTATTTATTTTTTTAACATTTTTATTGGAGTATAACTGCTTTACAATGGTGTGTTACTTTCTGCTTTACAACAAAGTGAATCAATCATACATATACATATATCCCCATATCTCGTCCCTCTTGCGTCTGCCTTCCTCCCACCCTCCCTATCCCACCCCTCTAGGTGGTCACAAAGTACCCAGCTGATCTCCCTGTGCTATGCAGCTGCTTCCCACTAGCTATCTATTTAAAATTTGGTAGTACATATATGTGCGTATATACACTACCACTCTCTCACGTTGTCCCAGCTTACATTTCCCCCTCCCTGTGTCCTCAAGTCCATTCTCTAGTAGGTCTACATCTTTATTCGCATCTTGCCCCTAGGTCCTTTATGACCATTTTCTGTTTTTTTTTTTTAAGATTCCATATATATGTGTTAGCATACGGTATTTGTTTTTCTCTTTCTGACTTACTTCACTCTGTATGACAGACTCTAGGTCCATCCACCTCACTACAAATAACTCAATTTCATTTCTTTTTATGGCTGAGTAATATTCCATTGTATATATGTGCCACATCTTCTTTATCCATTCATCTGTCGATGGACGCTTAGGTTGCTTCCATGTCCTGGCTATTGTAAATAGAGGTGCAATGAACAATGTGGTACATGACTTTTTTTGAATTATGGTTTTCTCAAGGTATATGCCCAGTAGTGGGATTGCTGGGTCATATGGTAGTTCTATTTTTAGTTTTTTAAGGAACCTCCATACTGTTCTCCATAGTGGCTGTATCAGTTTACATTCCACCACAGTGTATGAGGGTACCCTTTTCTCCACACGCTCTCCAGCATTTATTGTTTGTAGATTTTTTGATGATGGCCATTCTGACTGGTGTGAGATGATATCTCATTGTAGTTTTGATTTGCATTTCTCTAATGATTAATGATATTGAGCATTCTTTCATGTGTTTGTTGTCAATACGTATAACTTCTTTGGAGAAATGTCTATTTAGGTCTTCTGCCCATTTTTGGATTGGGTTTTTTGTTTTTTTGATATTGAGCTGCATGAGCTGCTTGTATATTCTGGAGATTAATCTTTTGTCAGTTGCTTTGTTTGCAAATATTTATCTCTTCATCTATCTGTATCATCTTTAATTTCTTTCATCAGTGTCTTATAATTTTCTGCACACAGGTCTTTTGTCTCCTTAGGTAAGTTTATTCCTAGGTATTTTATTCTTTTTGTTTCAGTGGTAAATGGGAGTGTTTTCTTAATTTCACTTTCAGATTTTTCATCATTAGTGTATAGGAATGCAAAAGATTTCTGTGCATTAATTTTGTATCCTGCTACTTTACCAAATTCACTGATTAGCGCTAGTAGTTTTCTGGTAGCATTTTTAGGATTCTTTATGTATAGTATCATGTCATCTGCAAACAGTGACAGCTTTACTTCTTCTTTTCCAATCTCGATTCCTTTTATTTCTTTTTCTTCTCTGATTGCTGTGGCTAAAACTTCCAGAACTATGTTGAATAATAGTGGTGAGAGTGGGCAACCTTAAGACAAAGCCTTCTAATGTATGTTCCACTTGGCTTTTTTTTTGTTCTACCATATATATATATACATATATACACAATACATATATGTGTGTACTTTTTATTAAAAATCTTCAAAAGGAAATTTTACTTTTGGGGTTGAAACCTAAGAACCTTCTTTATGAAATGAATTAGCAAGGCTTTGTTCTGACACACAAGTAAACCTTGTAATTGCATAAAACATGCTGTGGGAAGAATGCTTTTGTTTTTCGCTTTGTCAATCACACTTGATGACCATAATAATGGTAATCAGATCATCTTCTCTTCCATTCTCACACCCTCAGCAGCTCAGCTACCCAGCAAATCACCTATAACAACCACAGTCTCTAATCACATAATAGTCCATGGGATGATTTCTCCTGGTTCTAGGGAGACAGGAAGATGCTTAGGGCAGGAATGATAGAGTGAGCAAAAGGACCTTGTTCTTCACTTAGGCCTTTAATTTTATGTCATAAAGAGGCAGAAATGATATCTGAAAAGCAGTTTGGGAACGTTCATAAGAACTGGAGTGTTTATAAGAACTGAGACTAAAGTTTTTCTAGGTTTCCCCTCCCTCCCTTTCCAGGAATGCTTTGTACTCACACCCTAGATGGACTGCTCTATGCTGGGCCCAGAGGGTGAGCACTACTCCTGCCTGATGAGTGAGATGAGATACATATTCAAGGGCATGTATGCAATCACATTTAAGCTGAAGTAAAACAGGTTAATGGCTAAACACAGACTTTAGAACCAGCAAGGTTCCAAATATTGTTTAAAATCCTGGTTCCTCTATTTATGAGCTTTGTGATTTCAGATAATTAGTTTATCATCTCAAAGTGAAGTAATAAGTGAGGATTACATGAGATAATGTACACAGTGTCTGGCACATCCTGAGAACAAAATGAAGTGAGACACTGCTCAAATAAATGTGCCATGAAAATCCAAAAAGGTAGTGACTAGCTGGCTGATAGGGGTAGAAGAGGAAGGGAGTGAGCCTTCTGTGAAGAGGAGGTATGTAAACCAGAGAAACACCCTAGGAGAGACAGAAGTATAAAGAAAGCAGGGTGACAGATTGGGAAACCAACCATAATCTTAGCTTCTGCTTCTTGCTATGGATTTTGAAAGACATAAGGATTAAGCAAGCATGATCTTTTTGAGGGTCATGGAGCAATTTGCATATACCACACAGAGCATTAAAGGAGCTGAGGGGCATTTTTCTGGCATGGAAGAAGCAAGGAAGATTTTATTATGGGGGGGTGGTGGATATGGACATGGAACATTATAAACAAAGAGGGATGGGAACACAAGGGTATGAGCGGGGAGTATGTGGCAGGCACGGTTTTGAGGCATGGAGAGTATAAGCAAGGAACAGAGGGCAATAATGCATATCTGTTGTATGAGTGAATGAATGCATAGGAAATATAGGTTGGGATCAGATGGTTCAGGGTATGGAATGTTGAACTAAAAGATTTAGATTTGATGCTAAAGGAGGCACTTCGTGAAAGCATTTTGTAAAATAACGTATGTTAGTTACTGCTTCTATTGTCAATATCATTTCGTGGTGATGAGATGCTGTTAAATTTTTTAAGCAAAATAACATAAGCCTCACTATGTGCTATAACAGTGCTACCTAATAGAAATATACTTAAAGCCACATATGTAATTTATAATTTTCTTATTTGCAAACAATGCAACTGACAAGGGATTAATCACCAAAATATACAAACAGCTCATACAGCTCAATATCAAAAAAACAAACATCCCAATCAAAAAATGGGCAGAAGATCTAAAAAGTCATTTCTCCAAAGAAGACATACAGATAGCCAAAAGGCACATGAAAAGATATTCAACATCGCTAATTATTAGAGAAATGCAAATCAAAACTGCAATGAGGTATCCCTTTACACTGGTCAGAATGGCCAACATCAAAATGTTTACAAACAATAAATGCTAGAGAAGGTGTGAAGAAAAGGGAACCCTCCTACACTTCTGGTGGGAATGTAAATTGGTACAGCCACTATGGAGAACAGTATGGAGGTTCCTTAAAAAACTAAAAATAGAGCTACCATAGGATCCCGCAATCCCACTCCTGGGCATATATCCAGAGAAAACCGTAATTGGAAAAGATACATACACCCCAAGGTTCACAGCAGCACTATTTACAATAGCCAAGACATGGAAGCAACCTAAGTATCCATCGATATGAATCAATAAAGAAGATGTGGTATATATATATACAAGGAATACTACTCAGCCATAAAAAAGAATGAAATAATGCCATTTGCAGCAACCTGGATGGACCTAGAGATTATCATACTAATTGAAATAAGCCAGACAGATATGATATAGTTTATGTGTGGAATCTAAAAATAAAGATACAAATGAACTTATTTACAAAACAGAAAAAGATCACAGACATAGGAAACAAATTTATGGTTACCAAAGGGGAGGGGGAGAGGAATAAAATTAGGAGATTGGGATTAAAATATACACACTACTATATATAAAACAGATAGTCAACCAGGACCTACTGTATAGTGTAAGGAACTATACTCAATATCTTGTAATAACCTATAATGGAAGAGGATGTAAAAAAAGAACATATATTTATAAATATATGTATAACTGAATCACTTTACTGTACCTGAAACTAACACAACATTGTAAATCAACTATATTTCAATAAAAATTAAAATAAATAAATTTCTATTTACCACAAAAAACATGAAACTAATTTTAATATATATCATAATATAATTTCAACATGTAATTCATGTAAAATATTATTAAGGTATTTTACATTATTCTTTTAGTATTAAGTACTCGGTATCAGGTATGCATTTTACACTTACTGCATATCTCAATTGGGACTAGCCACATTTCTAGTGCTCAAGAGCCACTTGTGACTCGTAGCTCCCCATTGTAGAGCATGGGTCTCTACGACGGTGGAGAAAAGTAAGAGACCAGGAGAGGGGATCAGTCTGGAGGTGACTGTAATAGCTCAGGAGAGAAGTAATGGAGGGGGCTGAATTTGGATAGTGGTGGTAAGAACAAAGAAAAAAGACAGTTGCAAGAATTATTGCAGAATTAAAACCAACAGCCTCTGAAAACTAACTTGACAATGGAGTTAAGGAAAAGGGAGGAGTCAGCGCTGATCCTCGTGACTCCAGGACTGGAGAGACGAGTGGGAGCATCAGCAGGTGTAAGAACACAGCAGGAGGAGCCGACTTGGTCTGATGCATTGGTTGGAGGGTTCACTTTTGCAGGTGTCTGGGGGACATCTAGGTGAAAAAGGCCTGCGGGCTCTTCAGAGGCAAGAGTTCTAGAGAGAGAGGATGGGTACTGAAAGCTAAACCAGGAGGTCATCACACAGAGGAGACACTAAAACTCTGCTATGGGGTGACATTTCAGAGGTGGAGAGCGTTAGGCGGAGGAGAAGGGAGCCAAAGATTTTTAAAAATCACACCTACACTTGGAGGTGGGCGTGGGGGAGGAAGAGGAGACGGGGAAGGAGCAATCAAAGAAGTCCAAGGCGACCTGAGAAAGCCCTTTGTCCAAGGTGGAGTACATTCCCAGAAAGTGGGAGTCAGATTCTACAGAGAGAATGCGGAAGATGAGCACAAGACTTGGGAAGGTTTCACTGGAAACCTTCAAGGTCCCAGGGCATGGGGGAACAGTAGCCACTTACAAAGGGTTAAAGGGCATATGAAAAATGAAGTGGAACGGGGCACATATATTACTCTTTTAATAAAATGGAAGAATAAATAAATAAGGAATAAAGGAGAATTGCTTGAAGGAGAAAGTGAAGGTTTGATGCTTTGTCTTTTAGGATTAGTGAGATGAGTCCCTCTTTACAGACTCAGGAGAAGGGTCTGGTGGAAAAGGAGGAATGATGGATTGATGAAGGTCCTCAAAGAGGCAGGAGGGAATGGGAGCAAAGATGCAAGTGGAGGGAATAGGTGAACATCTACATCGTCCTCTAAGACAGAAAGGAAGGGGGACAGGGTGTTAATATACAGACATTTTAAATAGGAAAGGAAGAAATTTGAGGGCTCTCACAAGTCACAGATCCTTTAAATTAGTGGACATAGTAGTTATAAATGAATTTGAAACCAGAATACATTTTCATAGAATTTACGTAAGAACCAGAACCATATGTCTTTTTTTTTTTTATACAGCAGGTTCTTATTAGTTATCTATTTTATACACATCAGTGTGTACATATCAATCCCACTCTCCCAATTCATCCCACCACCGCCCCACCCACCACTTTCCCCCGTTGGTGTCCATACGTTTGTTCTCTGCATCTGTGCAGAACCATGTGGCTTGAATGTGTATTATTACACAATACTCATTAAGCTCTTCTGTTGTAACCGTACAAGTTTCCAAATGGAAAGCACAGCCAACAAAACAGTTAGCATGTGCCAGGCAAAGCCTGAAGACAGAGCTATTGCCCAATACTCCCTGCAAGGTACCATTTCTTCAGTAAATTCAGTATGGTCTATGGTCTGATCCTAGGTTCAGGCATGCTCTGAATGGATCCATTCCAGAGCTAATCAGTTGGAAACTGAAACATTCTCCCTAAAACGAGTCAGTAAACAATTTGGGGCAAGTCAGTATCCTCTTTGCCCAGGAAAGTCCAGTGATTCAAGAACGTTACTATCCTGTTTCTATTACGGGAATTTTGATGTTGTTTCCTGTTAACTACTTGTAAATAAGAAAAGAGGAACAATCACTTAATGAGGCACAAATGCAAAACCAACATTTTAAAATAAAATCCAATTCATAACAGCATTGTTATTCAAATGATCCTATAGTTCTCATCTGCTAGTTGAGAATTTATGCTAGAACGGAAAAAATTTTTAAATAATTTTTAAAATAAATTAACTCCTAGTGAATAAGCACATACTAAAGGAAAGAAACATTCAAAGCCAATTATCTTTTACCACACAAACTTCCCCAACACTGGTACACACACACACACACACACACACACATTTTCTTAGAATATAAACGTAATTTTTGTATGACTTTTGAATGAGAATATTTATGTTTACATGTGATGGAATGAAATTGGTAAACATAAAACATTTCTAGTTGGAAAATTTCTGTTTTGGGTGCTGTGTTGGTCATTTTAATTTGGATGAGAAAACTTATTATTTTGGAAATAGTATTAGAAAGTTTAATTTGGATTAAATACAGACTACAGTGGAAATAACTTAAATATAAAAGGATTATAATTCTGTACTTTTATTTTATGCCTCTATGCCCCCACCCCTACACTGAAGGGGGATGGTGGGAGAGCCCTGAGCGGCAGGCTCTCCCACACTGTGATGTGATACTCCCCGGCAGGTATCTGGTAGAGCTCTGATATCTCCCTGCCCACCCTGAGGAATGTGTGGGCTGCTGTTTTTATGTCTAGCCCCTCCACCCCCTCAGTGTACAATGAGTTTTTGTACATGGAAAAGTTCTTGTTATTTTGCCAAGCGTGATAGGGTCATCTCTTTACCTGCAATGCTAAATGAAAATACCTAGAAAGGAATACGAATGTGGAACTTCAGCTGGAATAGACCATGATCGACAATGGGAGTCATACACACATGCACACATTAAAGATCCCCTAAAGCTTAGCTGCAAGTGATCATTTTCCATTCCATTTCCCCCAACTGTATATTCTGTGGGGAAGTAGAGTATTGCCAGGATTTCTAGTTAACTGCTGAGGCAAAAGGTAAATCTATGGAGACAGTGTAGAAGTGAAACACCAGGACTGCACATCTGAGTCTACTTCCACAGCTAGATGAGCTTTCTTTATAGAGAAGGATATAAGAACTTAAAGAGCCCCAAATCGTTGAAGGAGAGGAAAGGGGAAAGGAATTAAAAATTCTAATCTCCAAGCCTATTATGATTAATAAGACTTGAAAATCTCAAGGATACTGTTTAGAAACACATCAATGAAGTTGCCACATAAGCTAACTCTGCTCATTTACTTGAATCAATATCTTATGTAAAATGACTACATGTCCAAAATAACAAATTTATGATTTTTTTACTAAGTTACTTGGAAGAACTACAAATACTTCAAAATGTGTCAAGGGTATCTCGCCCACATGTTTACTTTTACATCTACTTTACAGTATACACATTTTTAGGGGAGAAAAATGGTAAAATTTTCTGTGCAATTTTAAAAGTCTGTGGATCAACAATTTAAAAACCTTGTTCTCTGGTTAAGAAAATTGAACAATTGAACATAAAAGTTATAAAATGATAAATTAGAGTGGCAGTCATCGTGATCCATACCTTTCCTGTTTAATCTCAGCACCCCCAAACAGTTTATCGACAATTAGTTAAGCATCACCACTTGCTGAAAATGTTTTCCATCCTACTTTAGGACAAGAAGGGCATCTATGGGAACAGAATCAATCTTGCAAAACAAATCAGGAGTAAGAGTGAGAAGAAATGACTGGTTCCTGTCCTTTGATCAGTGAATGGAGAGGTCCTCAAACATTTGTTTTGATCACAGTGAGCACATTTTCACAGAATTTACTGACTTCCATCTCTTTTGGAGTCAATACCTCAGTTCTACGAACACTCCAATCTCTTTGCAAACCAAGGTTGAGAGTATCCATGTGGTTCCACATGTGTCCATTTCATCAGGACATAAAGTGCATCCAACATACTTCCTGTACTCTGGTGTACATTTCCCTATGGGCAGATAATAAACACTGTCCAACAAACTAAAACCTGATGGAGACTTGGCTCTTAGAAGAATGATGCGAGCGTATCTACCAGAACTTCTCTATTCCTCAGCCTGGACCACAGCCAGCCCATGAACTGCCATTCAAGAGGAGGCACACCTGGGGTGGGAAGGATGGCAGATGGCACACTGGGCAACCTGCCAGCTGCCTTTTGGGTCCTAAATCTGTTCAGTGTTCCTGAGGTGCAAGCAATTGCTGTTTTAGGGTTTGAAGAGGTGGCAAGGAGAAGGAACAAGAAAAGCAAAGCTGGGGCTTCCCTGGTGGCACAGTGGTTCACCATTTAAGTGGTTAAGTGCAGGGGACACAGGTTCGAGCCTTGGTGTGGGAAGATCCCACATACCGCGGAGCAACTAAGCCCGTGTGCCACAACTACTGAGCCTGCTCTCTAGAGCCCACAAGCCACAACTACTGAGCCCGTGTGCCACAACTACTGAAGCCTGCATGCCTAGAGCCCGTGCTCCGCAACAAGAGAAGCCACTGCAATGAGAAACCCGTGCACCACAACGAAGAGTAGACCCCGCTCAATACAACTAGAGGCAGCCCACGCACAGCAACGAAGACCAAACGCAGACAAAAATAAACAAATTAAATTAAAAAAAAAAAAAAGAAAGAAAAGCAAAGCTCAGAAAGGCAGTATCTTCTTTTAGACTCTTTCGTGACAAATGACTGACTCACTCTGTCTATTACGCACATTGCAGCAAGGAGAGAGTCACAGGACTGCAAACACCTAAGAGCCTAAAAGCACAGACCCAACTTAAAGAAGAGCTTTGCTAACTACACCACTGCCGGGACACCTATTCAGGGTGAGAGGCTTGAAAGAGGCTCCATCTGTGCAAATACACAATTGGCAGCAACCCTCCGGAGCCCCTTCATCGGGAAAGTCTGGCTCCACAAGAGGGTTTTGGGACCACCAGTGTGGCTTAGGTTGGGTCCCTAGAAGCAGAGCATGAGCCAGGTAATTTGCAAGTGATTTATGAGGAGTGTTCTCAAGAGACAAACTTGTAAGGAAGTGAGGAAGGAGGGAGATGACGGGAGAGATAAAATAAGGAGGTCGGTCAACTGAAATGTAACTTCAGCATGGTCACCTGGGGAGCTCTAGAGTGAGAAGAGCAGGTACTACGGGGTTCTTTCCCCTTAAAGAAAAGAAGCTGGGCTTTTGTACCCCTGTTTCAATCAGTCATCAGTTACAGCCCCCCCGCCCCGAGGGGAGGGAAGTGTGTAACCGTTCAGGCAGGGCAATTACCCTTCAATAAGGGCAATTCTCCAGTGAAGGGTACAAGTGTGAGTCCATAGCAGCTCACACTTATGAAGTGAGAGGGGCAGGTGGGAGCAGCGTTACAGATGTGGACACGGCACCAACAGCTGCTACTACACAGTGGCACAGCCTAGACTGCAAGGTCAACCACTTAGTCCTTGAAAGTGGTTCTGTCAACAGTGGAGGGAAATCTCCCAGCAGCACAAATGTGTGGTTTCACCAGTCACTTTGCATAGCTCTCAAAAACTATTTTAGGAATTCCCTGGCGGTCCAGTGGTTAAGACTCCACACTGCCAATGCAGGGGTTGTGGGTTTGATCCCTGGTTGGGGAACTAAGGTCCCACATGCTGCACAGCACTGCCAAAAAGATTTTTAAAAAACCCAAAAACTATTTTAGCCAACAACAATGTCCTACTGTATAGCACAGGGAACTATATTCAATATTCTGTGATAAACCAAAATGGAAAAGAATATGAAAAAGAATATATATGTATAACCGAATCACTTTGTTGTACAGCAGAAATTAACACATTGTAAATCAACTATACTTCAAAAAAATTTTTTTAAAAAGAAAAAAAAATCTCTTTTAACCAGATTATGGTTCCCTCTTCTGGTTCTGGGGTAATGTTGTCCAGTTACGACCCCATCCTCAGTCCATGCCCACAGAACATTCCTGTTTCCCCCAGGGGGCACTTTATTGTGCATTGGAGTTAAGACTAATACCTGAGAGCTAACTGTGCGGCAACATACCAAGGAGTGCCTGAAACTTGGGAAGGGTCCTTTCTTAGTAGCCGTTAAGTATCTACCTGAGTTTCATTAAGAGAGAGA
The DNA here is from genome assembly GCF_003031525.2 of Neophocaena asiaeorientalis asiaeorientalis. Classification (NCBI taxonomy): domain Eukaryota; kingdom Metazoa; phylum Chordata; class Mammalia; order Artiodactyla; family Phocoenidae; genus Neophocaena; species Neophocaena asiaeorientalis. The sequence continues at coordinate 923,904 of NW_020174426.1, forward strand.
TTTAAGATACAGGGACAGAATGCATGGAGCACACCTGTAAACAGCACTCAGAGGACAAATTCTTGCTCCATGGGACCCTTACACTAGGGACATGGGTGTTACAAGAACATGTAAAAGGGTAAACCAGTGGCCAGCGAGGGATCAAGATGAGCTGAGGTGCCTTGGTTGTTCCCAACACCCCACCCCTGCCATTTTCCCTCTGGAGGACTCCAAGCCTCGTTAAGACTCTCTGTGTCCAGGTGAGTGGAGCAGTGGAGAGAAGAGAAAGGACTGAAGAAGCAAATACCAAAACTGCCTCAAGGTCCATGACCTTTGCTCTTACTCATTCAGAAGCTGTGACTTCTAGGAATCCCTGGTGACTGAAGCACCAGAAACCAACAGATCGCACATCTCCCCTCGCCAGGTAATTTTATGGAAGTTAAAATAATTCCTCAACCAATCAGAAGTTTCATTAAGATAATGGACCATCATAAAAGGGTTCCTATAAAACTATCAATCTAATAAAAGCCCATTTTGATTCATGAGGATTTTTATAACTTTTAACTTTAAAAATATTATATCGTCATTGTTAAAAATGGATAAAAACAGAAAGGTAAGAATTTATATACAAAGCACTCACAGTTAACATTGTGATCTCTCCTCCACGCAAAATATAGAGAGGGCTTTGGAGAGTTCAGTAATTATTCCCCATGGCATTGGGCTCAACATGGACCAGTTTTTCACAAGCTGTTCATAAGTCTAGGGCTTTTCATAAGCTGTTCATAAGTCTGGAAAGCTTTTCCTTCCCCCTCCTCATCTGGTGAGTTCCTGGTCACCCTTCAAATCTCAGTTAAGTGTCACTTCCTCAGTGAAGTCCTCTTTCACGTGTTAGGTTCTTTTGTTAAATGCTCTTGTAGGGCAGCATTCCTTTCTTTAAAATGCATCACTGTGTTCATAATCATCCACTCTTTGGTGTGATTATTGGATTAATGTTTATCTTCTCTTCAAGGCAGGCTGCATGAGAGCAGGGACCATACCAGCTCTGCTCACCAGCTTATGCCGATCGATACCACCATGCTTGGTACAATGCCAACACTTGATAACTATTTACTGAATGAGTGAAGAAATGCATGAAAGTACCTAAAAGAAATTATGTTTTACAGAGACCAGGATCACAATGAAATGTTCAACAGTAATTTATCAAATGGCCCCTCTCCTGCTTTACAGTTAATTTTGCTCCAAATGTGTGCGCCGATGGAGTGTATTTATTTCTAAGTTATCTAACATGAAGACTTGAGTGAAAATAATTCCCTTAAAACTTCTTTTCCTTTTTTTTTTTCATGTGGCACTAAAATGAAGGAGACTAAAGAGTCATTTCAAGGTTCCAGCGAAAGTCATTTATATACACCCATTTCCTCCGACATTCAGATCTTATAATACGCAAGAGGTGACAAAAGTCAGAAACAATATCAACAGTCAACATCATCTGAAACCTAGTTTCCCAATCCTTTCACCAGGAAAGTCCTGTCACATTATTTTGATATTTTACATCTCCTGCGTGGTACCTCCAAGTCAGAAAATCTTCTGACGGGATTTTACGTTTGTTTTATTTTTCTATAATAATAATTGACAAAGAGGCTCCTTTGGGCATGCCCATTTTACATGGAAGAAGGTAGATGTCTGTCAATGAAAAATGCTTGGCAGAACATTGAATAAATGTTTTCAATAATAAACACATTACCACTCCACTTTCTCTAAGCTCAGGAGGCACAGATTCAAGACATGCTATACTTCTAAGCAAGAAGAAAAACTACTTCTAAGAGAGACTAGTGTCAGTGACAATATGTGTTAAGAGTTTTTCTCAAAATTAAGAGGCTAAAAAATTAACAGCAGGGCTTCCCTGGTGGCGCAGTGGTTGAGAGTCCGCCTGCCGATGCAGGGGACATGGGTTTGTGCCCCAGTCTGGGAAGATCCCACATGCCGCAGAGCAGCTGGGCCCATGAGCCATGGCCGCTGAGCCTGCGCATCCGGAGCCTGTGCTCCGCAACGGGAGAGGCCCCAACAGTGATCACGAGGCCTGCGTACAGCAAAAAAAAAAAATTACCAGCAAAAAAAAAAATTGATGAATTTCATGTATTCCACTCAAGAAAGAATAGAAAACAAATCATTCACTATTTTCTAGCCATGGCATCTAGACAAGCATTTCCTAAAGTTGTTTTGAGAAAAACTAGTGTGTACTACTATGTTTTGAAATTTAGCACTGAACAAAATTAAATGGGTTCCTTCATTGCAGGACTTCTGAGAGCCTTTGTGAACTGTTAAGTGACCAAAATGGAATTATAAGCATGTATATTTCACAAACATACTTGAGCACAGAGCCCCTTCTGTTAAGACATGATTTTTAATATACCAAAAAACAAGAGTATTCAAGTGATATGCCAAAAAATTCTGGATTAGTTAAAAGATTAAAACCACCAGGACAGATGTAGGGGATGGTTAACTAAAAATATTTAGTGGTTTCCTTTGATGATAATGGGTCACATCTTTTTGATTCTCCATCTGCACCATTACTCCCAAGCTTCTATTGATTATCACTACTCCCATAACTTTCAGAGAATAAAAGTGGGAAATAATGTTTAGATATTATTAGAAACAATGGTTTTCCATCTGTACCAAAAACGTCATATTGAGAGCAAGCTTATAGCTTACAAGGGGTGTTTTATACATAAGGAAGAATTCTCATGGAAAAATATGGTTAAACTTATCGTATCATGTTTCTTCTCATCTTGACACCCCGCAGTGACTCTCATGGCCTAAAACATGAAGTTTGAGCTTCTTTGCAAGGATTCTGTGCCCTCCATGATTTGGTCCCAGTTTAAATTTCTAGTCTTTTTTTCTCAGTACCCAGAGCTTCAGACATCCCACTGTTCCCCCACACACTGTATGCTATTTTTAGATCCCTGTGCCTTTATCTCTTTTATGATTTTATCTGGGCATGTGCTTCTCCCATGTTCTCCACTAAGAAGAACTCACCCACTCTCTGCAACAGGAAATAAAGCCTCTCCATGACACCTTCCTTATGTCTTTTCAGCATGTATTTTATTCCGCTATTACATCCCCTATTCCCGAGCCACAGGGTCTTTGAGGTCAAGGATATTTTCTTATTCTTTTTATTCACCTTAGTCCTAGCACAGTGCCTTTTCATAATACTCAAAAATTTGTCCAACTGAATTGAACTGAATCCCGAAATAGACATTCTCTGAAGGTCTTTAGAAGCAGATCAAATTCTAATTGTTCAGCGATGACTTATATCTGCACCTTCCAGAAGACAGGGGATGAGCTAAACTGGCTGGAATGATTTTCTTGTACTATGGTGAATGTGGGTAGAAGAAGAGGTCTTAGGATTTATTTTACATGACTCTCTGCTGAGTAGATCACATGTGCCTCCTGGTGTGGTATGTCTTTCTGCTCCCTGACATGGCAGGTTTGAGGGAAGCACGGTGAGCTTGTGAGCAAAAGTACACACTGCTTGTGTGCGTGTCTGTCTGTCTGTCTGTGTGTGTCTAGGTGGGAGAAGGAGGGTGTGTACTCCACACAGCTTTATAAATACTTTACCCCACATAAATATTTTACTTTTTTTCTTGTTTCTTTTAGTGAAGGGTGACTATCAAGGAACATTTTTCAGAGGAGTGCCTTTATATGCCATCTGTCAAAATCAATTTCTAAAATAAATTTACTCTAAGATTTATTTAGTGCTTACTATGTGCCAGGCACTCTTCTAAATGCTTTGCATGGGTATCTAGTCTAATCGCCACAATAACCCCATAAGATAGAGACTGTTTCATTCTAATTTTACAACCAGGAAAATTGAGGCACAGAGTGGTTATGCAGTTTGCCCAAGGTCACACAGTAGAGAAAGGATTTAAAACCAGGATTTTTTTTGGCCACGCCATGTGGCATGCAAGATCTTAGTTCCTTGACCAGGGATCAAACCTGTGCCCCCTGCAACGGAAGTGCAGAGCCCTAACCACTGGACCGCCAGGGAATTCCCAAAACCAGGCTGTTCTGACTCCAGAGCTCAAGTTCCCCACCACATTCATGAAGAGAAAGGCACAAAGTTAGCAGTGAATAAATACCTGTTTTCTTGGCAAATAGTGGAATCAACTGATGAGACAGGAAGATTATAAGAACCAAGCACAATTGTATTAAAGCTTTTATAATGTTAGTTGACTTGCCTGTCATTTGCTATTTATTCTGTACTAGATACAGGTAAAAAAAAAATGTGGGGTGCATGGGTGTTCCACTGAAAAGTCCACCTGGGAATAATCCGCATAAAGAAAATCTTTATTGTCATTAAAACTTTAGAAAGGCCAACCATAAATTGCACAGGAAAGTACTTTAACAGGTTGTAAAACTTATGTTTGAAATAAGTATTTATTCCCTACAGGGTTCTGGTAGTTGTTCTCCAGACCACATGTTGGTTGGATTTATATTTCATAGAATATGTCAGTATAATTCTGAGCCATTTCTCAGAAAACAGTTCTCTATTTCACTGCCTCTAGTTCCACAAAGGAGAAAATCTTAGTTTCATTAAAATTACAGCTATTTGAAATTAGAAATCTCTTTTATTAGGATCATTAATATTTGTTCTCCACCTCCTGAGGGATCTAATGAAGGCGGTTTCTATAATGCCACATCAAATTTTATTTTGATCAGGTTCAAAATCCTCAATCAAGGATTGGACTGTGACATTTTACAATGAAATTGCATTTTGTTATCAAGCCAGTGACATAAAAATAAAAGGACTGTGTTAAATTAAAAGAGACTTAAGGGACTACAACCAACTACAATAATACTGGTTTAAACAAACCAAGTGTACAGAAAAATATTGGGTCCATTAGGGAAATATGAATATGGACTTGATTTAGATGAGATGAAATTTGACCTAAATGAAATGGAAGTCATTGGCTGAAAAAGTAATGGATTACTTAATAGTGGGCATAATAGGATAACATTCTGATTAATTAAAAATGAATATTTGCAAATACTCATAGACATACCTGCATACAAAGGGATCTGGAAACATATGCAGGAGAATGCTACAGTGATGATTTCTGAGTGGCATGAATGTCATATTTTTTATATTTGCTTGCTTATATTTTCTAAAATTCTAAAAAACACATGTAGTGTTTAAAGGTTATTAAAAATAGAATGAAGTAGCTTTTAAGGACAGTACTTCATATCACCCATTTCATGGAGTGTGAGGCTGCATTTCTAAAAATGTAGCTTCTTTCCCCCTCTCATCTTTCCCTTTTGAAAGCATATAAACTTCATGAGCGGCACAGGCTAATCTATATTGTTTTCCTCAATTTTAGTGACTAAAATAGTACACATTCACTAACACCGAGTAATGAAAAGTTTACATTAAGTAAAATATTGAGTCAAAGCGTTAATGATCCAACTTCAGTGTAAGATTTCTCATAGCATCTACACACATTTACTAATATAATTCAAATTCAAGGTATGAATCCAAATGAGAAGCTTTTTTTTTTAAACATCTTTATTGGAGTATAATTGCTTTACAATGGTGTGTTAGTTTCTGCTTTGTAACAAAGTGAATCAGCTATACATATACATATATTGCCATATCTTCTCTCTCTTGTGTCTCCCTCCCACCCTCCCTATCCCACCCCTCTAGGTGGTCACAAAGCACCGAGCTGATCTCCCTGTGCTATGCGGCTGCTTCCCACTATCTATCTATTTTATATTTGGTAGTGTGTATACGTCAGTGCTACTCTCTCACTTCGTCCCAGCTTACCCATCCCCTTCCCCATGTCCTCAAGTGCATTTCTCTACGTCTGCATCTTTATTCCTGTCCTGCCCCTAGGCTCTTCAGAACCATTTTTTTTTTTAGATTCCATATATATCTGTTAGCATACAGCATTTGTTTTTCTCTTTCTGACTTACTTCACTCTGTATGACAGTCTCTAGGTCCATCTACCTCACTACAAATAACTCAATTTCGTTTCTTTTTATGGCTGAGCAATATTCCATTGTATATATGTACCACATCTTCTTTATCCATTCATATGTTGATGGACACTTAGGTCACTTCCATGTCCTGGCTATTGTAAACAGAGCTGCAATGAACATAGTGGTACATGACTCTTTTTGAATTATGGTTTTCTCGGGGTATATGCCCAGTAGTGGGACTGTCTAGCTCTGTATTTCTTTCTCAAGATTTCTTTGGCTATTCGGGGTCTTTTGTGTTTCCATACAAATTGTGAAATTTTTTGTTCTAGTTCTGTGAAAAATGCCATTGGTAGTTTGATAGGGATTGCATTGAATCTGTAGATTGCTTTAGGTAGTATAGTCATTTTCACAGTGTTGATTCTTCCAATCCAAGAACATGGTATATCTCTCCATCTGTATGTATCATCTTTAATTTCTTTCATCAGTGTCTTATAGTTTGCTGAATAGTGGTTTTTTGTCTCCTTAGGTAAGTTTATTCCTAGGTATTTTATTATTTTTATTGCAATGGTAAATGGGACTGTTTCCTTAATTTCTCGTTCATTTATTGTTAGTGTATAGGAATGCACATTAGTGTATAGGAATGCAAGAGATTTCTGTGCATTAATTTTGTATCCTGCTACTTTACCAAATTCATTGATTAGCTCTAGTAGTTTTCTGGTAGCATCTTTAGGATTCTCCATGTATAGTATCATACCATCTGAAAACACTGACAGTTTTACTTCTTCTTTTCCGATTTGGATTCCTTTTATTTTTTCTTCTCTAATTGCTGTAGCTAAAATTTCTAAAACTTTGTTGAATAATAGTGGTGAGAGTGGGCAAACTTGTCTTGTTCCTGATCTTAAAGGAAATGGTTTCAGTTTTTCATCATTTAGAACGATGTTGGCTGTGGGTTTGCCATATACGGCCTTTATTATGTTGAGGTAAATTCCCTCAATGCCTACTTTCTGGAGAGTTTTTATCATACATGGGTGTTGAATTTTGTCAAAAGCTTTTTCTGCCTCTATTGAGATGATCATATGGTTTTTCTCCTTCAGTTTGTTAATATGGTGTATCACATTGTTTGATTTGCCTATACTGAATAATCCTTGCATTCCTAGGATAAACCCCCCTTGATCGTGGTGTATGAACCTTTAATGTGCTGTTGGATCCTGTTTGCTAGTATTTTGTTGAGGATTTTTTGCATCTATGTTCATCAGTGATATTGGCCTGGAATTTTCTTTTTTTGTGACAGCTTTGTCTGGTTTTGGTATCAGGGTGATGGTTGCCTCGTAGAATGAGTTTCGGAGTGTTCCTCCCTCTGCTATATTTTGGAAGAGTTTGAGAAGGATAGGTGTTAGCTCTTCTCTAAATGTTTGACAGAATTTGTCTGTGAAGCCATCTGGTCCTGGGCTTTTGTTTGTTAGAAGATTTTTAATCACAGTTTCAATTTCAGTGCTTGTGATTGGTCTGTTTATATTTTCTATTTCTTCCTGGTTCAGTCTCGGAAGGTTGTGCTTTTCTAAGAATTTGTCCATTTCTTCCAGGTTGTCCGTTTTATTGGCATATAGTTGCTTGTAGTAATCTCTCATGATTCTTTGTATTTCTGCAGTGTCAGTTGTTACTTCTCCTTTTTTACTTCTAATTCTGTTTATTTGAGTCTTCTCCCTTTTTTTCTTGGTGAGTCTGGCTAATGGCTTATCAATTTTCTTTATTTGCTCAAAGACCCAGCTTTTAGTTTTCTTGATCCTTGCTATTGCTTCCTTCATTTCTTTTTTATTAATGTCTGATCTGATCTTTATGATTTCTTTCCTTCTGCTAACTTTGGGGTTCTTTTGTTCTTGTTTCTCTAATTGCTTTAGGTGTAGGTTAGGTTGTTTATTTGAGATTTTTCTTGTTTCTTAAGGTAGGATTGTATTGCTATAAACTTCCCTTGTAGAACTGCTTTTGCTCCAACCCATAGGTTTCGGGTCGTTGTGTTTTCATTGTCATTTGTTTATAGGTATTTTTTGATTTCCTGTTTGATTTCTCCAGTGATCTCTGGGTTATTTAGTAACGTACTGTTTAGCCTCCATGTGTTTGTATTTTTTACAGTTTTTTTTCCGTAATTGATATCTAGTCTCATAGCATTGTGGTTGGAAAAGATACTTGATATGATTTCGGCTTTCTTAAATTTACCAAGGCTTCATTTGTGACCCAAGATATGATCTATCCTGGAGAATGTTCCATGAGCACTTGAGAAGAAAGTGTATTCTGTTGTTTTTGGATAGAAAGTCCTATAAATATCAATTAAGTCCATCTTGTTAAATGTATCATTCAAAGCTTGTGTTTCCTTATTTATTTTCATTTTGGATGATCTGTCCATTGGTGAAAGTGGGGTGTTCAAGTCCCGTACTGTTATTGTGTTACTGTCAATTTCCCTTTTTATGGCTGTTAGCATTTGCCTTATGTATTGGGGTGCCCCTATGTCAGGTACATAAATATTTACAATTGTTATGTCTTCTTGGATTGATCCCTTGATCATTATGCAATGTCCTTTTTTGTCTCTTGTAATAGTCTTTATTTTAAAGTCTACTTTGTCTGATATGAGAATTGCTACTCCGGCTTTCTTTTGACTTCTATTTGCATGGAATGTCTTTTTCCATCCCCTCGCTTTCAGTCTGCATGTGTCCCTAGGTCTGAAGTGGGTCTCTTATAGATGGCATATATATGGGTCTTGTTTTTGTATCCATTCAGCCAGTCTATGTCTTTTGGTTGGAGCATTTAATCCATTTACATTTAAGGTAATTATCGATATGTATATTTCTATTACCATTTTCTTAATTGTTTTGGGTTTGTTATTGTAGGTCTTTTCCTTCTCTTGTGTTTCCTGCCTACAGAAGTTCCTTTAACATTTGTTGTAAAGCTGGTTTGGTGGTGCTGAGTTCTCTTAGCTTTTGCTTGTCTGTAAAGGTTTTAATTTCTCTGTCGCATCTGAATGAGATCCTTGCTGGGTAGAGTAATCTTGGTTGTAGGTTTTTCCCTTTCATCACTTTAAATATGTCCTGCCACTCCCTTCTGGCTTGTAGAGTTTCTGCTGAAAGATCAGTTGTTAACCTTATGGGGATTCCCTTGTATGTTACTTGTTGCTTTTCCCTTACTGCTTTTAATATTTTTTCTTTGTATTTAATTTTTGATAGTTTGATTAATATGTGTCTTGGCATGTCTCTCCTTGGATTTATCCTGTATGGGACTCTCTGTGCTTCCTGGACTTGATTGACTATTTCCTTTCCCATATTAGGGAAGTTATCCACTATAATCTCTTCAAATATTTTCTCAGTCCCTTTCTTATTCTCTTCTTCTTCTTAGACCCCTATAATTCGAATGTTGGTGTGTTTAATGTTGTCCCAGAGGTCTCTGAGACTGTCCTCAATTCTTTTCATTCTTTTTTCTTTATTCTGCTCTGTGGTGGTTACTTCCACTATTTTATCTTCCAGGTCACTTATCTGTTCTTCTGCCTCAGTTATTCTGCTATTGATTCCTTCTAGAGAATTTTAAATTTCATTTATTGTGTTGTTCATCATTGTTTGTTTGCTCTTTAGTTTTTCTACGTCCTTGTTAATCGTTTTTTGTATTTTCTCCACTGTATATCCAAGATTTTGGATCATCTTTACTATCATTACCTGAATTCATTTTCAGGTACACTGTCTATTTCCTCTTCATTCGTTAGGTCTGGTGTGATTTTTACTTGCTCCTTCATCTGCTGCGTGTTTCTCTTTCTTGTCATTTTGCTTAACTTACTGTGTTTGGGGCCTCCTTTTCACAGGGTGCAGGTTCATAGTTCCCGCTGTTTTGGGTGCCTGCCCCCAGTGGCTAAGGTGGTTGGTTCAGTTGGTTGTGTAGGTTTCCTGGTGGAGGGGACTGGTGCTTGTGTTCTGGTTGATGAGGTTGGGTCTTGTCTTTCTGGTGGGCAGGACCATGTCCGGTGGAGCGTTTTGGAGTGCCTGTGACCTTACTATGATTTTAGGCAGCCTCTCTGCTAATGGGTGGGGTTGTGTTCCTGTCGTGTTAGTTGTTTGGCATAGGATGCCCAGCATTGTAGCTTACTGGCTGTTGAGTGGAGCCGGGTCTTAGCGTGGAGATGGAGCTCTCTGGGAGAGCTTTTGCCATTTGGTGTTATGTGGAGCCGCAAGGTCTCTGGTGGACCAATGTCCTGAACTCAGCTCTCCCACATCAGAGGCACAGGCCTGACACCCGGCCGGGGCACCAAGACCCTGTCAGTCACACAGTGTTGTCCTAAAATGAACAGACTGTCAGTTATTTCTCCAGCAAAGATGGGTTTCTTCTGTATCAGAAAAGAATTGCATTTCTGGATCTATAACCATGAGGAGCCATGAGTTAATCCCCCTAAATGAGAAGTATTAAATGTGAAATTGTATTATGTAGCTTTCAGATTTTATTAATAAAAATAAAATGTAGTCAGGAAAAATGAGGCATAGAGCGTTTATATAAGTAACTTGCCTAATGTCACAGAGTAGAGAACTTTCTATCTGAGGTTGATCAAGGTTTTTATAAGCTCTATACAGTAATTGTCAAGACCATAGATTTTGAAGCCATTGTCTTGATTTTGATCCGTGGCATTGCCATATACAAACTAGGGCAGGTTACCTAAACATCTGTTTCCTCATGTGTAACACAAGTGTAATGATATCCACCTTATACTGGTGATGAGGCTTAAATGAAACGACTTACAACAGTGGCTGGTACAATACGGTCAAAATAATGGAGGAGGGAGAGGAAGATAAGACAAAAACAAGGAGGAAGCCACATCACTTTGTTTCAACAGTGACAACAAAACATCACATTCTCATCCTGCAACTCAGTATTGTCATCGTCAATAACTATTACCATTGCCGTCAAAGATACTTATTAAGAACATTGCATGGGATGCTCTGAACTGAATTACAAGGACTCTTCCTGACTTCTAGAGTCTAAGAGACCATTAACACAAACACATAGAAAATAAACCAAAATAACTGGGCATACCCTCTGGAAAGAAATACTTAATTGTCTTATTGTATATAGCATAATGATCATGCGCCAGGAATATAACAAATGAGAAAATCATGGGACTTCCATGTTTATAAAGATAAATTGTCTTTTTACTGGTGAGGGATGTCTTTGCAGAAAAGCTGAGATTTCTTGGACTCACTGGAAACTGAGAAAGCTTCAACAAGACAAAGGGTAGAAATAACCACTCTGTGAACGGGGCTGGGAACTGGTGGGAAGGCAGAGTCCTATATGCAACATGTAGACTGGACAGAAAAGGTCCCACCAGGATTTAGATTATGAAGATGACGGTTGGAATGAAAGGGAAGAGATGCAAAAGCCAGAGGAGTTGCTATGAAGAGAAAGCATGAATGAGGAGACCATAACAAGTGTCTGTATGCTACGTGACCTTGATCAAGTTCCCTACCCTCTTTGTCCCTCAGTCTCCTCATCTGTACAACAGGAAATAATAGGGCCGTTATCAGAGTTCAGCAAATTAGTATTTGTAGAGCTGTTTGTGGTTCCACAGAGGGAGCACTAAGAATGCTGGGTAAGCATAACATGCTGGGACTGTTCCTGGGCCAGGCATGAAGAGGGTCACAAACATGAGCTGCTCTCTCAGCTAAGGTTAGTTGAGCTGAGATATTACAAATGCTTTAAAATCCTGTCTTACACACAGTATTTTGTATGATTGGGACCATGTGGGAAATAGAGGCTCACAACGAATGAGTAGGTAGTAAAAATAAGAGGATGAATATAGATTAAACCATTTGTGAAATAGTTCATTTTCTCAAATTCAGAATTATCCTACAAGAGACGCAGCACAGAATCATTAACAAAGGCCAGTTCTGGCTAAGACTACTACTCTAATTGACCATTTTTCCTTTTCTTGCTTTTGAAAATATGAGGCCAGACACTAAGAAAAGAGAGAGAAAAAAAAAACTCAACAATATCCATTTTCTCCTTTTCTCAGTATCTCCCAGCTGGTCCATTCTTCAACCTCCTGTCAACTGTTCTGTACTTTCAGAAAGAAGTACAAAGCAATGCGTGTTCTCACCTAACATCTGACCCCCACACAGCACGCTCACCTGGGGTTTGGGCATTCTAGAATGTGGCATTCTAAATTCAGCCACTTACTTCCCTACACTTTTCCATAACTGTGCTATAATTGTGCTCAAAGGGAATGTCAGATTAGGGATAGATATTAACACATTATTCGTCTCACATTTAGGACAGTGATTGTACCTCATTCATGCTCTGAAAGTTAAGAAATGTCACCTTTCTCTAACCAATAACAACAAAAACATGCTACATCGATTTGAGTTGGTTAAAGTTTCTCTGACAACCATTTTTCATGGGCTTCTAGAAAACAAGAAACAAAACGTAATGTTTACTATTAGGGAACGGAGTTCTACCACTGTTAAAGGTAATTTAGAAGGGGGAAACATCACGAGTCCTTGAAATCGCCAAGAGGTAAATTCAAATGGGGTGAGCAGGAAAACTGATGGAAAATGCAGATTTTCAGTTAATGTCTACCTCAGTCACATGGCCACCCTTTGAAGAAGATTTATACCAAGCTTTACGAGTTATTTAAACCTAGTAAATAATATTAAGAATCATTAATAAGCTATTTATTTGGGTAGGAGACTTTCACTAAGAAAAAATAAACTAATTCACTAAGAAAAAATAAACTAATTCACTAAGACACAAGTAAACAAAACCCAGTTCGGCACCACTCCCAGTTAATGCCTCGCAGGAAATATTCACAAAATGAATCCCCCTGCATAGCGCTGTAAAGCTACCTCATCAGACATGCTGATTTCACAGGTCAGGGCACAAAACGTAGCAGGGGTTTAAAAACACCTTATCCTTTCTCTACTTGCACAAAACACATTACTGATGAGCTGGGAACAGAATGGAGGTCTGCTTTGAGCCCCCGTTCATGACAACACTTCTCCGTTTCTACATAGCTCTTGTAAGGATCTGCGGCAGCCATTTCTGAAATAAATCCATCAGCTCTGAAGCTGTCGGCACTCATTTTATTTACTCCAGTGACCAGAGGCTAGATCAAACCATCCATACAACCACAGGGCAAAGGTTTGATGTGAGCTTGTTAAATTGGAGTCTCCCAGGGAATGAATGACATGAGAGCTGAGTGAATCAAAGTTCTCTTGCCTGGGAAGCACCTCAGTGGTTAAAGGCAGGAAATGTTTCCCAAGTCCTTCCTACTTTGGGTAATTTGTCACTCTCCATGAAAACTGCTCCATGTTGAAACATGCCTATACAACTCTCAGTCTGAGAGCAGATCTTCACATCTTTGCTCTCAACTTGTGAGAGTGGAAATGATACATCCACTTTATTGGTTTTCTATAACCCAAAGTCATTATTTTCCCCTCTTCGTTTCTGAAAACTTCAGGATGACCTGGCAATATAAGCCAGTCAGCCTCCCAAGCTGAAGTTATTGGCAATAGCTTCCATTCTTACCCCATTCTTGTAAAAGCTGGGAAGTTAAAAATTACATTTCTAGACTTCTTAGAAGCTAGGGTTCTGGATGCAATATACATTCTGCCAATGAGATGCCTCTGCTGGCAACATAGGTCGTTAGAACCTCAGTAACTGGATTCCATATGCCAGTGTCTAGTCACAGCTTCAAGGATGCAAGACAACTGAGGCTGGGGAATGGGCAGGGAGGGAGAGCAGTTGCACTTCTTGGCCTCTGGATTGCAGCCGTGATAGTTTAACCTCGAAATCAATTGTCCACATGGTTTCTGCTCCTCCAGCCCTTTCAATAATTTTGTAAACACCTAACTCTCTATACGAAATCATTCTCTTTAAAATATCTCAAGTGCACTGAAAACTGGCAAAGCCATCTCTCTGGGGTGAAAGTTGCACAAAGACCTGCCCCCTACTGCTAATGTTATGGGAACACAAAAACACTGAACACTAAGGAAATTCATGGGTCAGTCTACAAGTGAAAGACATGGTAAACACTCTACTGAAGAGAAGAGAAAAGAAGACAGAGGCAGTGGGGGTGGGGGGAGGTAGAGAGGAGGAAGAAGAACATAAAGTGGGGAGGGGGAGAGGGAGGAAGAAAGAAAGAAACCAAATGACTTAATACTCAAACTAATAATTTGCTCAATGCAAATTCTCAATTATTTCCAGTCCATGTTTTCAACTATCTATTCTCAAATATGCTCCCGTCCAAATGTATCTAATTTCTTGATTGGGTGAGGAGAAATCAACCCAAGAAATATTATTAAATTGGATATGCGTCTATATGCCATCTGCCAAATAACAGAAGATGGCATGTTTGTCATGCGACACAATCTAATACAGGGATAATGAAATGGATTAACCCAGCAGAGTCAATTTGCCACTTTTTTCCTGAATAGAGATAAGCCTGTATAACATACATTTTTTAGCACTTTACAGTGTACAAGTTATATTCATATACCATTTGCTCCTAATACACTTCTGTGAAATGGACAGGTAGGAATTATTTTTATTCCTGTATGACTGTCGAAGAAATATACACTCAAGGAGACCCCATGCTATTGAGTTGCAGAGATGTGAGTTAAGCTAAAGTTTTCTGTCCCTTCCCCAATCCTAGGTCCTACCCATTACCCCTTACTGCATCCTAGTTACTCCTGTTTGACTGTCACACCAACCATGTGAGACAGGTGGGGCAAGGAACGCCTCCCCTCCCATTTTTACAATGAGTCGTATTGACACCACTTAAGACACTCACGACTGCCTTTTTCTGACTTTCCACTAACTTTAGACACCACTGGACTTCAGAGATACAAGTACAAAAATAAAAAAAAAAACCACACATTTTATTCTAGAGAGAATGTTGGGAAAGAGGGGCACCAATGTATGTGATGTTAATAATGGAGGTGACCCTTGGAGAATCATTAGGATGGGTTTATTCCTACAGTGGTGAGCATCTTAGAGGGAGGAATGTAGAACTAAAGGAAAGCATCAGGTATATGGCTCTTGAGAAAGAAAAAAAACTGCAACAGGAACCAAAGTTAGATGACGATTCTGGGCAAATGCTATGTTGTTGGAACATGTGGAGTCCTACAACATGGTTTCATTTGATTCTCATCAGAAGATTTTAACTCCAGCTAAAATCCCTTCTAATCCACAGGCAGGGATTAGAGCTAGGTCAAACACCCAGTTCCACTTATCCATAAAGTCTTGGACTGATGACAAAACAACCACATAAAAGCCAGTTTGCTTCCATCGAGTAGAACTGATGGAAATACCGGCAGAGCTGCGGCTGAGCAAGAACTGACAGCAATATGGGAACATAACTGGACTCTGTAGAATTTGAAAAAGCAACGGTCACTTTTTAGCAGTGGAAGAGCATATTGTTTCCAAACTACCTAGGTATTTTTAATAGTAGAATTAGTATAATACTATAGAATAAGTGCTTGTATCCCCATAAAATTCCTATGTTGAAATCCCAACCCCCAAGGTGATGGCATTAGGAGGAGGTGGGGCCTTGGAGAGGTGATTTGATTATGAGGGCAAAGCCTCATGAATGGGATTAGCGCTCTTATAAAAGAGACCCCACAGAGCTCCCTTGCCCTTTCTGCCCTGCGAGGGCACAGCGAGAAGACACTGTCATGAATCAGGAAGCTGACCCTCACCAAACATGGAATCTGCCAGTGCCTTGACCTTGGACTTCCCAGCCTCCAGAACTGTGAGAAATAAGTTTCTGTTATTTATAAGCCACCCTGTCTGTGGTATTTTGTTAGGGCAGCCTGAATGCACTAAGACATGCCCACAGCTGTCTGAAGCATGGTAACACAGTCCACTTATTTCTCTTGTTTCCAATGTTGACATTTCCTGCTCTCCTGGGGAAGGACAAAGATGTAAGTATTGTCTAAAAACACATTTATGTATTTTTAGACACGTCAGAAACATACCTACAAGTTCCAACAACATTAGAAATATTTTTGTTTGTCTGTTTTTGCATACTCTCAACAGCAATAGTTAAGGAGATGTAAATTTTCAAATATGTAAATTGTTGCTGGGTAAAGGTATCATTGATACAATTTTTGGGTAAATTGGTTTAAGCAATAAAAATGGATTCTTTTTTAAAATTAAGGTTAACAGTCCCTGTAAAGTAACATGCAAAAAGAAGGATATCTTGCTCAAATGTTAGATTGCATTACTAATCCAGGCACAAAAAGACAAATATATAGATCCCGAGGTATTTATCTCCTCTCCAGTGCCAGTCACTAATGGGGCGCTTCTCCTTCTGCCAGGTTTCAAGGCGATAGCTTGGGGGAGGTGTGATGCAGCCAGGAACAAGCCCGGCAGAACCAGCCATGAAAATACTTGGATCCCTATAAATTCTTGCCTTCTACACTCTCCACAGCCAAACATTAAATGAAGTATGGGGGCAGTCGGCACCAAGAATTTTGATCTCCTCAGAGCAATATTTCTGCCCACTCCATCTTGTTATACTGGCTTCTTTGAAAAAGATTCAGAATGAGGTCTTATGCCCAAGGCTATAATTGTATTTCAGGTTTAAATCTGCTGCTTCAGGTTAAATTCCCAGAGTACATTAACATACTAGGATCTGGACACATTAACAGGTAACAAGTGACACTTAAGTGTGGGAATGAACACAGTGCATTAGGAACTGATCCGAAAACACGAACCACTCTAGATATTTTAAAAAGAAGAAATTTAACAGAGGAATTGGTTACACAGGTGTTGGAAGCACCTTAGAAGCCAAGGCAGACAAGGTTAAGTTACTCAGAGATTAACTGCTACCCTGGGCGAGAGGAGCAGAAACACTCTTGGGGCCAAGGTTCCATGCTGCATGTTTCTGGCTGTCCTTGTAGCCTGGCTGCATGTGCAGGAGCCCAGGAGCCTGCTGCTGAAAGCCCTGCTGCCCAGACACTCGCTTTCACCCCACCCCCGTGGCCAAAGCCAACAATGCTGTTACCTCTCCTGAACTGTTGGAAATCAGCCCCTCCTTACCTCCCAATCCCCTAACAGTGCCTCTCGCCAGCAGAACCTAATGGAAAGCCCACTGACAATGGGATGTGAGAAATACAGTCTGAGCGCTGGGACCTAGCAGCGCACAGGACAGCTGAGAGCAAACAGGCCAATAACAGCACACAAGGTTTTTAAAATACAGCAGAAGAGAGACCCTTTAAAAATGAGTTGGGGATAAAAGCTGAAAACAATCGTAAAGTATTTAAAGCTAAAATGTGAAGCCACTGTATATTTCTTTCCAAAACTTTGGCAACATCTCCAGATGTAGTTTTTACATATTGGATTTTTTTTATTCTTGAAACTGCAGTCTGAACACACATATATCTCTTCATTGTTTCAATTTTTAAATATCAGTTTATTAAAAGCTGTATAGCATTAGTCCTCTATCTATGCATCGCCCCCTTCCACCCTTCAATCTTCCAGGTAAACACAAAGTTCTTCTGAGAGCATCTTAACGGCTCTGTCTTGAGTTAACTATTTCATCATAATTTTTGAGCTTACAAAAACATAAAGCATCACACTGTATAAATACTTTACAAATTAAATGTAAATGTATACTTATATTCTTCTTTCTTTATTAAGAGTACATAAAATTGCAAAAGACACTTTTCATTTATATATGCAGAACTGTAATAGTCAACTCACTAGAAATTGAGTCTATGATCGCAGTGACACACAGGTAACAAGAGCGCTCCTGGCACGTAGGTGCTTCGTGCTCTGGTGGTCAACAGAAAACAAAAAACTTTGTAATCAACTAAATTCCTGTTGTGAACCCTTAAAATATAAACTAATTGTCACTGAGTAATACATGCAATGATTTATGAAAATAGAGGTTGCCCTGACTTTTTGAGTATTTTTTTCTTACAAATAAGCTAAATATTTGTACAATCTTATAAGGAGTATACTTGGTCAGTATCTTGAGCTGCTAATTCTTAGCAGTTTGAGAGAAATAACTATTAATATATAGAACTCAAAATCTAAGTCCCTCTTTTTTATGAATTGAGCTTTAGATTCTGTTTTTGGAAGTGCTTGCCATACATTGTCCAAATTTCCAGATCAGAAACTTTTCAATTAGTTGTGAATCAACTGATTTGCACATTATAGACCTGAGATAAGCATTTTGTGATTCAATTAACTTGTCTCATCACCAGTAACTCATTAAAAGAAAAATGCTAATTATTGTGCATTTTGAAATCACAAGATCCATTTTTGGTGAACAGGGCTGCCTATAGTCAATGTTGATATTGGCGATGAAGTGAAAAGTTGCAATCCACACCTAGTTGGTACATCCAGATTAAATGAAACTATAAAGGAAAAACACAGGAGGCTCTGAGGCAAATGACAGACACCAAGGAGAAGACTAGCCAATTGATCACAGCTAATAAGGCAAGATGGAATAAGCAGGTTACACACTTCATTTGCTTTCCACTCATCATTCACACAGTACAAACTAGACCATGAAACCAAAGGATAGGGTTTCCAAGTAATTTATACCTTTATAGATGGGCAATATAGGAACTAAAGAATTGAACAGTTAGGCAATTATGCCCCTCATGTCTTTTAATCAAAGCAGGGGGATGGCATTAATGAGTTGGGGAGACAATACGATAGGGAAGGGAACAAAAATTAATTGACCTCATTCTATGTGAGGGACCCGGACCAGGCATTCTGAATACATGATCCCACTGAATTATCCCAAAAACCTTGAGCAGAGTTATTATCCCCATTTTACAGGTAAGGACACTGAGCTTCAGAAAGGTTAAATTACTTGTCTACAGGGTACTAATAACAGAACTTTGATTAGAACCCAGGCCTGCATGTCTCAGGGCTCTTGCTTTTCCCTATGTTATGGATACCCTTGACAGGTACAATTTGTGGCAGGTGAGGATGAGGTTACTCAAGTAGGAACCAGGAGAATCCAAGTGCTGAGTGCTCAATGATAGTAATAATTCTCATTTCTCAGAGGTGAGAACCAATCTTACAACATAGATTTTGACTGCCTGACCTTGGTGGAGTGTTTCAGAGGACAAGCAATGGGTCTGACTGTACCTATGGTCTGACTGATACTGCTCCACACCATGTTCCTTTTACTTCAACAACCATTTGTACACACACGACATGAATTTCAGTCGTAGCTTCTGCCTGAAAAGCACTTCAACCAGTAAATGGAGAAGTCGAAGCTATTCATCTCTCCCCCATCTCTTGCCTTGATTACCTTCCCTAGGCCTGAGATGGATATTACCAAGCAAGACACTCTTAACAGCCACCTAAGCTTTACTATTAGACAGGTTTCTTCCTGACTATATGCCCTTTAAATTTCCCTTTTCTTAGGGTGTTTACTCTAGAAAACTTGCAATTGTGAATTCTTTTTCTTCCTCTTTGAGATGGAGGTGTGCTATAATCCAGGAATATCTTTCTCAAGGGCCTGGGAGCCATCCCTTCAAAATGCAGTCATTAAGAAAGATAACCAAAAAAAAAAAAAAAAAAGAAAGATAACCACCCCAACCTCCTAGTTTTTGTGGGAGGGTAGGAACTTGACATAAAGAAGCACCAATTAGCAAACACAGATGTCCTAAATCACATTAGTTAACCTCCTCCCATCCCAGAAGTCCTCCAGTACTTTTCCACTAGCTCATTCTAGCACTTAAATTTGCCACCGTTTCTTTCAGTGAAGTAGGGCTCAGTATCTCTGCCCTATTACAATAGTCTTGAATAAAGACTTCCTTGCCTGTTTAGCTGATCTAGTACAATTCTTCTTTTACACAAGCAAGTCTCAGATCAAGAACCAGACAATTGTAAAGGCTCTATTAAACTTTTAAGACAAATTACCAATCATAAAAGTATTTGAAATACATATAACAAACAAAAGGTTAATATCTACTATATAAAGAAATTTAACATATTAAAAAAGGTACAGGGCTTCCCTGGTGGCGCAGTGGTTGAGAGTCCGTCTGCCGATGCAGGGGACACAGGTTCGTGCCCCGGTCCGGGAAGATCCCACATGCCGCGGAGCGGCTGGGCCCATGAGCCATGGCTGCTGAGCCTGTGCGTCCGGAGCCTGTGCTCCGCAACGGGAGAGGCCACAACAGTGAGAGGCCCGCGTACCGCAAAATAAATAAATAAATAGATAGGTAGATAAACAGCAAGGACCTACTGTATAGCACAGGGAAGTATACTCAATATTCTGTAATAACCTATAAGGGAAAAGAATCTGAAAAAGAATATATATATATATTCAGTTATATAATATATATAACTGAATCACTGTGCTGTACATCTGAAACTAAGATGACGTTGTAGATCAACTATACTTCAATAAAATAAAAAAAAGAAAGAATAAGTATTAAAAAAAAGGTACAAGGATGCCTCCTGTACCACTGTGTGAAAGAACTTAAATGTAAACAACTTAAATGTCCATCAATAAAGCCACAGTAAAAAAAAATTCATCTGTAGATTAAGATACAACACAGCCATTAAAACTGATGTCTTGTGTGAGAAGTTGCCATGTCACACTCTGAGTAAATAAGCAGCCCCATTTGTGGAAAAGTCACATAAATCAATCCATACCTACGTATGCATAGAGAGATGACTATAAGGAAATAATAACACCAAAATGTTAGCAGTGGCTATTTCTGGGTGATAGTTTTGGGAAGTTTTTACTGTTTTTCTTTTGTACTTGACTATACTATTTGAAAATGTTAAACAATGAGCATGCATCATTTTTGCCAACACAATAAAAATATTTTAAACATAGTATATTCTAAAAAAAGAATATATATTCTAAAACCAATTTTATCATATATATTTATGCATAGGAAAAAGGTGCTTTAACCAAGTGTTGACAGTTATTTATCACTAAAATGATTACTAGTTTTCACTTTCTTCATACTTTTTCTATATTGTTTGCCTTCATATATAGTACTTTTAAAATCAAAAGAAGCTATTGCACTAGAAAGCAAACAGGAAAAAAACAAAACTCTTCATCACCAGCATCAAGGCATTCCTCCTTCCCTCATACCCTAGTACTTTACAGATTAGATATGCTTAATCAATTTATGATTGATTGGCTTGCCTTACTGACTCCAATTCCTTCAGTTGTCTTAACTTTGAACATGGCAACCACGTACATTTTCCAGCCTTGCCAGCTTATCACCAGGAAGACATTCTATCAATGAAAGTAGTAATCTGTATGAGTCTTGAGACACTCTCCCTGACACCCTCCATGAAAAAAAATAATTAGCCATTACATGCATATGATATCCAGAAAAGCAAAATCTAAATCTATAGTTTCAATTCCACTTTCAGTTCTCTCTTGTCCTAGTCCCACTGGGTCTTTAAGAGGAGTTATGGGCTCCTTGCTCAGGGCTCTGGTCCACCTATTATGAGCCTCCCACCTCTGAGGATCCCCCTGGACAGAAGGGGAAGGGAAGAAGTAGAGGAGGGTTTACAGGAGGCTGAAACATTCATTTCCACTCTGCTTTGTCTCTTTAGTGAAGGCTTTTCAGAGTTAGACAGAAAGAGAGACAGAGAGAGACAGAGAGAGACAGAGAGACAGAGAGAGAGAGAGAGAGAGAGAGAGCTCTCTGCAGAATGGAGACAGGACATCCTCAGGGAAGCCATGAGGGTAAACACACAGCCAGCGGCCATTTCTCTTTTTGTTCCTAACTAGAAGGGTAACTTCATTTCCTACTACTGTTTTTTAGAAGGCACTGTTTAAAATTCAGAAGTCAGGAAGGGCCTTTTAATGCTAAGGGGTGGCACTTGTGATGCCAAAATCCATAAGCAAAACAACTTTTTTCTTTCTTTCTGTTCTCTGCCTCTCACTACTCTTTAGATTTCTCAGATAAGTTTGGGTGATTTTTTTTTTTCCCTGAGAGTCATCAGTCACAGATGTTTCTGAGGAAAGAAAAAAAAACAGAAAACAAATTGCCATATACTATCCAACCATTAGGAGGGGGGTTTCTTTTGGCCCTTTTCCTTGAATATGTCCACTCAACTGAGGGATGAAAATGTAAATACAAAACCAGAAAGCTGTGTGAGCTGAGGGAAGCAGTTGAATGTGAAGGAACTATCCTCCTCATGTGTCACCTACCAAGAGAATCCAGGCAGACAACTCCGATTATCAAGCAAGTGGTCACCTGAGATAGAAAACGTTAATGACATTTCACATTCTTAGGGAAGATAGCCTAGAGTCACTAGCTGGAGTGAGAAGGCAGAGTTTGAGGCCATTATCACCACAAGGGATGATGGGAAAGCACCATGAAGAGATGCCCTGTGTCCTCAAACGCAGTTTTCTACCCTGATTCAATCACACATGGACTTCAGCAAGATGGACTGAAGGACTTTTCTTGGAAATGTAAATGGATTAAGGTAAACCCTCAGGCTAAGGCCTAAGAAGACATACTGAGATACGAACCACATATGTGAGGAGCAGTCAAGACCTTATTCTTCACCCTGTCCTCATAGAGTTATTGAATGCAGCAAGTCCTGGTGTGGCTTGTGGGATTCCATTTCAGAGTCCTTGCATGATTCCATTCTAATTCCCCACTTCTGTGCTCTGCAGAGGCTTTCTAAATATACTTAGATTGTCACACCTGTACTCAGTGTATGTTATCATGCCATCAGGAGAAGAAGCAAGAAACAGCATGGCATTTTCCATCAAAGCCCAGCAGCCCAGTGTGGCAGGGCAGCTATTTTTGCCTTTCGGGGGAAAAAAATCATTACAGTGGGCAGGCACTCCATCTACAACCTAATGCACTGCTTCGTTAGAAATCCTTGCATGATACATCACTGCAAAAACAAACGAGCACAGATTCCTCACCACTGTCTCCATGGAATTTTATCTTTGACTTCTTGATGCTTTTTCCCCAGGAAGAGAGACCAAAAACCCCACACCGTAACTTCATCCAGAAGGAAATGAATCCTTTTGAAAGATAAGTAAAGACATCATCTTAATTTTAATCCGAAAGGCATCTTTGTTTGTGAAACTAACTCTATTAGTATTAAAACTCAGTCTAGCCAGTGCACACCTCCTTTCAAACAGTAGTGATAGACACTTCAGCATATCTTCTTAAATGGGTTTTATACTTCTGTCATTAAGTTATTCCAGGTTTAAATGATCACATAAAAATTGTGCCAGGGCCTAAACATTATAAAATCATTTCTTCCCATTCTTTAAAGGCAATCAAAGCTATTTTCTTCTCTATCAAAGCAATTCACATTAATAGTCTGGGCACTGTGTCCTGCTATCTCTGACACTGAGAGACTGTTCATAATAGAAATAACTATAAAAACAATTACACTAAGTGATTTTCACATTGAAATAGAGCCTTGTACAGTGTTCATATAGTACAGGAATGGTTTTCAAAAAGAGGTTCCAGGGCTTCCCTGGTGGCGCAGTGGTTGAGAGTCTGCTTGCCAATGCAGGGTACACAGGTTCGAGCGCTGGTCCGGGAAGATCCCACATGCTGCGGAGCAACTGGGTCCGTGAGCCACAGCTACTGAGCCTGCGCGTCGGGAGCCTGTGCTCCGCAACAAGAGAGGCCGCGATAGTGAGAGGCCCACACACCGCGATGAAGAGTGGCCCTGCTTGCCGCAATGAGAGAAAGCCCTCGCACAGAAACGAAGACCCAACACAGCAAAAATAAATAAATGAAATTTAAAGAGAGGTTCCAAAATACTCATAAAGGGTGATAGGGAATTAGCTTAATGCTGTGGATTGATAGGCTATCAACGAAATAACACACATTTTTCATGAAAACGGCTAAATCACTATTTACTTGATGAACTGCAATGTAATGGCTCTGAAGGAGTTATTTTGCTGTATTGGCTAAATAATGTGTGTTTACCAAAACTGGGTAATTATACAGTCATCATATAAAGCACTGTCTGTGCCTGCCAAGGAACAAGATGAACCTGCTACAGGGTGAGACCTTGAAATTTGGCTACAGTTATTTCTAATTCTGGCACTGCAGCCAGGAATGGATAAACTGTATCCTGAGGAAAAGCAAACGAAGGAAAAGAATATCCCTGTCATTTTCGCTATTTAATACTCTTCACGAGCAAAAAAAAATCTACCAGTTAAATCTGTGACTCCAATAAATTATTTTACTGAGAAAGAACTGAAGGATGCCATCTTCCTTTGCAATATGTGAACCATATTAATAATAATGGAAGTTACCCACATGACTTGAGGAGGAAAATATAACATTAAAATAAATCACTTTTGTTGAAAATGAGAATTTTTTCATTAAAATGTATTGGAAAGCCTAAAGGCAAATCACATCTCAATTTATACAGAAGATGGATTTCCTACACAGTAATAGAGAGAAAGCAAATAACATATGAGAAAAAGAGAAAACTGCCGATATTTGACCATTTCTGACTTACAAAAACAGTAATTTTATATGGCTCAACTTAATATCGTACATGCGTCCCAAACTTTTACTTTCAGATAAGTGGATATTTTCATTTATTTAAATCAACAGATAGAAAAAAGTATAATGTTTTTAAAGCATTTTTATAAAAACAAATGTTTCAGAGAGAATAGAAAAAAATGCCCAAGATATGAATCTTGGTGAAATCTCTATTTAGGAAACACAGAAGTGAGAAAGGTGAGAGGAGTATCAGCCTAGGGTTCCCCAAATGAGGATCAGGCATTGGTGCTAAGAGCTAAAGAAAACAGTACTAAGCAAATGTCACTGGACTTGAAGATTTAGAGACCACTGGTGGCCTTGATTTTTAAAGAACCTAACTGGCTTTTTGACTTGTATCACCAATTAGATGAAAAAATTCTTGAAGGTGAGAAATTTGTAATTATTTGAATCGCTCATCTAGATCAGTAAGTGTTTTGAACTAAAACACTAATCTAAAAAGATCTTAAAAAATGATACTAAGGAACTTATTTACAAAACAGATTCACAGGCATAGAAAACAAATTTATGGTTCCCAAAGCGGAATGGGGAAGGGATAAATTAGGAGTCTGGGATTAAAATATAGACACTACTATATATATAAAATAGATAACCAACAAGGACCTACCGTATAGCACAGAGAACTATACTCAATGTCTGTAGTAACCTATAGTGGACAGAATCTAAAAAAGAATATATATATAAATATATATATCTGAATCACTTTGCTGTACACCTGAAACTAACACAACATTGTATATCACCTATATTTCAATAAAAAATTTTCAAAAAATAAGTGTTCTGGTTGACCAATTAGAGAAAGTATTGTCTTTTTAAATTCAGTATTCACAGAGTGAATCCCAAAGACCACTAGGGAGGGAATCTTACAACCTTTCTTTCACTGCAGATTAAAGTAAGTTATCATCAGAGGTTTTAGAGAATGAATGCAGTTTTTTTCCCTAGTGTTTACCCCAACAATATGGTCAAGTCCCCACACTTTGCAATCTGAGAATCAAGCTCAATGCAATTTGGTATTCAATTATATAATACACGAGGAAAAGGTGTAGAAATAGGACAAAACGTACTATAAAGTTGTACTCAGCACCAAATGCAAAATAACAACTACAGATTTCAATACTGTCCCTAACGTGAGACAGTTTTCCTACCTTTGTGCCTGAAAACTAATATTCTCCTACAGTTAAGAATTTATAATACTGATCTATTAGTATGAACCAATCAAAGCAAGCATGTTATTTTGTAACTGATAGTTTAAAAAAAACAGGTAATAAAATTTGAAAAAAAATTTAAAGATGCTGAGACCTAAATGTGATATGTGTGCCAAATAAAACTGTCATCTACAAATAGCTCTGATGAAGGATCTTCCTACAGAAAGGGTTTATAGATACAGAAAGAACATAGATAGTTCCACATGATCTACTGGTGGCCCCATCTTCACTGATTATGTTTTTATCTTTGTTTCTGCACCTGCCCTCTTCCTCCTACAACATAAGATGTCATTCTAAGTGATTAGAGAGCAGAAAACACAAACAGAACTGATTGCCCTGAAGTCAATTTCTACTGAAAATTACTTCTCAAGTCCAAAGAATTTCTTTTCATTTTGGGGATAATTCCCAGTCCTCTTGAGGGAAAATTCATAGAAACTGACCTACAGGGCATTTTATCAAATAAATATCCAGCTTTGTCCAATTACCCTGTGTCCCTCTGAGAAGGCATTAACTAATAAACCTTCCTGGTGATAAGAACAACATCTTATAACACTTGACTTTCATTAGCAGCTCCTGCAGAAGATGAAATATCCTGCTTTATGGATCAGGGTCAAGAGGCTCAGATTAAACCAAAGGACAGAAAAAACGGTCTTGGTTCTCTCCTTGCTTTGCTGCTATTAACTCGCAGGAGAGATATTAAGGGAGGTGGGATCCAAAAAATTGGTGGACTATGACAACGTGCAAAACCCCCTTTTTTAAAGACATATAAAAGAATGAAATTAACTGTTTCCAAGTCTTATATCTTCAACTTTGCCTAGATACATATTTGATTGTTATAAATGAAAAAGGTATTTATATAAAAACGGAGGCACTAGTCTAGAAGTCTGTTTTGTGTCACTTCCTTAAAAGAAATGCAGTAACCAGAGAAGGGAGAATTAACTCTAGGGGCAGGTACCATTTCTCAAGCCTGTGAGAACATTAATAGATGAGATGATAAAAGTTTACTGAACATTTACCGTGTGCCAGGTCCTGTATTAAGTGTATTACTTTATTTGATCTTCACAACAATCCTGTAAGGTAGATACTCTTTAATATCCCCATTTAACAATGAAGAAGCCAAAGATTAGAAAGATTAAGTCGCTTGCCCAAGGACACACCTAGTAAGAAGGGAAGCTGCGGTTGGACTCAAGGAGGCTGATTCCAGAGCCAACGCTCTTATCCATCAGGTTATACCATTTCTCTATACACTGAAGCTTGTGAAATTGATTTTTCAGTTCCATAAAACACCAAGCTGTGTATTAATAAAATAAGGCACTTAAGTGTCCTAGGAACAAATAAATACACAAGACCACCACATCTTGGTCAGATGACCAATATAGCGCCAACAAACACATGAAAGAATGCTCAACATCATTAATCATTAGAGAAATGCACATCAAAACTACAATGAGATATCATCTCACACCGGTCAGAATGGCCATCATCAAAAAATCTACAAACAATAAATGCTGGAGAGGGTGTGGAGAAAAGGGAACCTTCCCACACTGTTGGTGGGGAATGTAAATTGATACAGCCACTATGGAGAACAGTATGGAGGTTCCTTAAAAAACTAAAAATAGAACTACCATATGACCCAGAAATCCCACTACTAGGCATATACCCCGAGAAAACCATAATTCAAAAAAAGTCATGTACCACAATGTTCACTGCAGCTCTATTTACAATAGCCAGGACATGGAAGCAACCTAAGTGTCCATCAGCAGATGAATGGATAAAGAAGATGTGGCACATATATACAATGGAATATTACTCAGCCATAAAAAGAAATGAAATTGAGTTATTTGTAGTGAGGTGGATGGACCTAGAGTCTGTCATACAGAGTGAAGTAAGTCAGAAAGAGAAAAACAAATACCATATGCTAACACATATATATGGAATCTAAAAAAAAAAAAAATGGTCATGAAGAACCGAGGGGCAAGACGGGAATAAAGACGCAGACCTACTAGAGAATGGACTTGAGGACACGGGGAGGGGGAAGGGTAAGCTGGGATAAAGTGAGGGAGTGGCATGGACATATATACACCACCAAATGTAAAATGGATAGCTAGGGGGAAGCAGCCGCATAGCACAGGGAGATCAGCTCGGTGCTTTGTGACCACCTAGAGGGGTGGGATAGGGAGGATGGGAGGGAGGGAGACACAAGAGGGAAGAGATATGGGGATATATGCATATGTATAACTGATTCACTTTGTTATAAAGCAGAAACTAACACACCATTGTAAAGCAATTTTACTCCAATAAAGATGTTAAAAAGAAAAAAGATGCAGCAGAATTTCAGGTAAGAAAATAAAAGTATACGTGTATAAAATGGATGGCTAATGAGGACCTGCTGTATAGTGCCGGGAGCTCTACTCGGTACTCTGTGGTGACCTAAATGGGAAGGAAATCTAAAAAATAGTGGATGTGTGTATGTGTATGGCTGATTCACACTGCTGCATGGCAGAGGCTGGCAAAACATTGTAAAGCAACTATACTCCAATAAAAATTAGTTAAAAATAATAACTACTATAAACCAAAAACAAACCAAAAACTGCCTAGGCAACACAAAACTTCAGATCAACTATAGAACATATTCAAATTAACAAATATCTGAAAGGTCCCCACATCTATCATACTTTTTAAAAAGAATCATCAACCTACTCAAATCAGGTTCCTTGTTGTTAGGTCCTGCCAGTCAATGTTTACGATTCAGTGAACATGGCGACTGCAACTTAGAAATCATGGTTAAGAATTATTGGAAAAGAATAATGTTACGTTGACAGAAGGTATTCTGTAACCAACACAGTGGAGGTACCCAGAACCTTCAATGAAGAGTTCTAAAATTCCTTTAAACATAATCCATAAACAACAAACCTCTCAAAATACTGAGGAGTGGCTTCTAACACATGCACAAAGTGGGTCAATTAAAGTAACACTTAGTTCAATGGATTTCAGAGCAATCATAACCTAGCACTCACTTGACTGACACACACATTATTGTCCTGACAACACAAAATACCCAATGCTATTGTTTGCTTTCTATAGGAAGGTGCACCTGGTCAGAATCGCCATGCATGGATCTCCTTAAATGAATGGTGAAGTCACGCTGCAGGCATGTCACAGCTGCTCTGCTGGGTACAAATGGCCCCTGGTATCTGTCTCTCTACTCCTGTTCTGAATCACACCTGAGAAAGGAAGAAAGCATCCATTTTCTGAGTAAGTAGTTAACTGCATGTGGAATGACAGTTTCCCTATTCTCTCTAAAATGCCCAAAGGTTTTGCTAATTTGCCAGCAACCTATTTTATATGGTGATGATCAGTCAACTTTGGGGGGATGAATACTGCATTAATCTACATTTCATTTCAATAAGTCCATTAAGATGCTAGATTTTGATAACATCTTTTTATCATTATAATTTTTCTTGTCCTCTCTGTATGTTCCTCTATTACACTCTTCCAGTTTCCAAAAGAAATATGTCCATTCTGCTTTTTCTGACCACTGAACAACATCTCTGTAATCATTTTCACGAACAACCTACAGAAGTATAGGTCATCAGGGTGTGCAGAATATTGTAGAGCAGCCTTAGACTGAAATGGGGGTGGGGTTACACACGCCTCACTTAGACCACTTTCCAGGGGTCAAGTCACAGCTGCTTTGAGATTAAGGAATTTTACAGTTACCCGTCCTTGGCGGTTACACAGAAGCACCTGGGGCCAGCCTCCATTCCTTTCATCTTGAATGCTTTCGAATTTTCTCATGACTGATATGGAGGGTCTTTTTAAGTTCTAGACATTCTGGACTCTTTGCCTCATCTATGAGTGGTGGACCTGGTAGGTCGAGGGAGTCATGCAAAGATGTCTAATGGTGTTGGTATCCTTCAGTGCTGATGGGCAGTCACAAAATGATCAGAGCTCACAGGAGAACACAGACCTCGGAGGCCAAAGATCCATGCATTGGAAATAATGGTCATGGACTCCTCCTGTCTCCTCTGACAAATCACCCCCAACTGTGCCATCCAGGGTGGGTATTATATCCTGGTAGATGGGCAGGGCTGGGTAATGCTAGTATTGTGCGATGCTGTGCTCTCTGCTTTGGGAAAAGGCTTAGGGCTACGTCTTGCCTGTCTTCCACCCTTTTCAGTGGCTACAAAAGACCACAAAATCTCCCGTCTCTACCAGCCACACTGATCTTCCTCTTCTTAAGTCACCCTAACTACACTTTCTGAAAATGGGGTCCTGACAAGGTTACCAACTGTTAGGTATAAACTCTTCCTAGTCTCCAAGATAACCCAAGTCAATGAGGGGATTCAGGGTTTAATCACCAATCACTAGATCACTTATGACAATCACTCCAAATATTACAAAAATACAGGATAAGGCTTAAAAATCAAAGGCATCTATGTAGGAGTACAGTGAGATCTAAAGATAAGGAAGCCCTATTCTTTGGCATTCTAGAGAGTAAGGAGTGATCTCTGGCAGCCCCAGTGATACACTTAAAAATACAATCACCGCCCCAAACTCAGCAGTTTGCCAAGGAGACTCTTTAAAAAGGTACAATATGCTACCAGAAAGAGCAAGCTTTAATAAACACACAATTAAATAATCTAACATTGCCTGGGCAGATGGCACCCAGCCTGCAGAACCATCTGGCTGAAGAAATATTCAGAGAATCATAAACCTAAAAACCTAGATTCTACCCAGTAGGCTACAAATCCAGGTTCCTAGATATAAACTGCTTCATGAAAAGATAATGATTCACAAAACCTTAGCAATCTGCTCTTTTAGATATGTATTTCCCTCAGCCTCCATAAATTTATCATTCAGTTCAATTCAACATATAATGTCATTCCTTCTATCTTTTGAAAAGCAAGAATCCTTGTACCAAAGTTTCATGTCAATGTCTATATACATAGGCTGAAATGGAGAAGAATTACAATAAGGCTAGGATTTTTTAAAAAAAGAATTGAAATAGATAAGGGGTTAATAGCTAAAACATATAAGGAACTCCTACAATAGGAAAAAATACGAATAACTCAATTAAAAAATGGGCTAAGGACTTGAATAGACGTTTCTCCAAAGAAGACAAATGGCCAATAGGTCTATGAAAAGGTGCTCAAAGTCACTAATGATCAGGGAAATGCAAATCAAAACCACAGTGACATATTATCTCATACCTGTTAGAATGGCTATTATCAAAAAACATGATAACAAGTGTTAGTGAGGATATGGAGAAACTGGGACCCTTGTACATTGTTGGTGGGAATGCAAAATGGTGTAGCCCCTATAGAAAACAGTATGGAGTTTCCACAAAAATATTAAAAATAGAACTACCATGTGATCCAGCAATCCTACTTCTGGGTATATATCCAAAAGAACTGAAATCAGGATTTCAAGAGATGTCTGCACTCCCATGTTCACTGCAGCATTATTCACAATAACCAAAATATGAAAACAACCTAAATGTGCATCGATGGAAGAATGGATAAAGAAAATGTGGTATATACATACAATGGCATATTATTCAGTCTTAAAAAGAAGGAAATCCTGCTATATGTGACAACATGGATGAACCTGGAGGACAGTCACAGAAAGACAAATATTGCATGATTCAACTTATATGAGGGATCTAAAATAGTCAAATTCGTAGAATCAAAGAGTAGAATGGTGGTTGCCAAGGGCTAGGGGGAGGGGGAAATGGAGGGGTGTTGTTCAATGGGTGTAAAGTTTCAGTTACACAAGATGGCTAACTTGTACAGATCTGTTGTACAACATAGTACCTATAGTTAACGACACTGTATTGCACACTTAAAAAATTTATTAAGAGGGAAGATCTCAGGTTAAACGTTCTTACCATATACAGGAAGAGAAAGAGAGACAGAAAGAGAAACAGAGAAAGAGAAAGAAAGAAAGAAAGAGAAAGAAAGAAAGAAAGGAAAAAAGGAAAAAAGGGAGAAAGGGAGAAAGAAAAGAAAGAGGCACAAGGCAACTACTTTTGGAGGTAATTGATATGTCTATTACCTTGATTGTAGTAATGGTTTTATGGCTGTGTACATCTATCTAAACTCATCAAATTATATACATTAAATTTGTGCAGTTTTTTGTAAATCAATTATACCTCAATAAAGCTGTTTAAAAAACTAAAACAGAGGGCTTCCCTGGTGGCACAGTGGTTGAGAGTCCACCTGCCAATGCAGAGGACACGGGTCTGTGCCCTGGTCCAGGAAGATCCCACATGCCGTGGAGCGGCTGGGCCCGTGAGCCATGGCCACTGAGCCTGCACGTCCAGAGTCTGTGCTCCTCAACGGGAGAGGCCACAACAGTGAGAGGCCTGCGTACCACAAAAAATAAAACAAAACAAAACAAAAACTAAAAAAGAAAGAATTGAAAGGAACTACTCACATGACTTAGTCATAAATCAGATATTAGTGTAAGTAAATATCCTACAAGTAGATACCCAGTCTTCCTTAGGATTCACAGTTAACCTATGTAGTCACACAATTCTTTAGAAATAGAGTTCCATAGTTCACATGCCTTGAACCAATCAGAAGGTCACCCTGGTCATGATCTTCTCTGCATTCTCTACTTAGCATTCTAATTCAGTCAACATACAATCACAGTTCATGCAACTTCTCTTCCTTTTTCCTTACACCTCTCCTCCCCCAACCATTTTTGTGCTAATTAGTGCCACTCTGAGAGAAGCTGCGACAGAGAGAAAACAAGCTAATGAATTGTTCTCTTCAATTTGATGAGTGTCTGAAGAGAGGATATATAAACTGTAGGTTGAATGTCATTTGCTTATGTATGCATGTACACATGTATGTGTTATCTATATAGGAATTTAAATTACTCAAATTTTCCTTCCCCTTATTATTAGGCTTTCCATATAATCTCTGTTCAAGTAGGTCAAAATTTCATATGGCCAAACTTATACTTTGGTTCATTTAAAACCATACTCTAT
The DNA here is from genome assembly GCF_003031525.2 of Neophocaena asiaeorientalis asiaeorientalis. Taxonomy (NCBI): domain Eukaryota; kingdom Metazoa; phylum Chordata; class Mammalia; order Artiodactyla; family Phocoenidae; genus Neophocaena; species Neophocaena asiaeorientalis. The sequence goes on from NW_020174426.1 coordinate 956,573, forward strand.
GGGTGACAAGTTTATGGCTTTGTATTATACACTGACCTTGAATTGTGAAACTCACATATTAGTTTCAGCAGGTTTTGTCATGGTGGTTAAGATTGTGGTTGCTTCCTTAGAATTTTCTGTACAATCATGTTGTTTATATTTAGGGACAGATTTACTTCTTTCTTACCAATTTTTGTTTTACTTCTTTTTCTTACTTTTTTCATTGGCTAGGATTTCTACTACTATGTCAAATAAAAATAGTGACAGTAGATATCCTTGCTTTGTTCCTGACCTGAAGGAGAAAGCATTCAACTTTCATCATCACTATTTTAGCTGTAGGCTTTTTGTAAATGCACTTTACCAGATTGAGGAGTTTACACTATTCTTTGTTTACTGACAGTTAATTTTTTAAAAATCATGAACGGACACTGAATTTTGTCAAATGCTCTTTCTGCATCATTTGAGATAATCACGATATTCAACTTTTAGTCTGTTGATACAGTAAGTAAAATTGTTTGATATTTGAATCATTCCTGGGATAAAGCCCAGCTGGTCATATATATATATATATATATATAAAATATTTTTATACATATTGTTGGATTTGATTCACTAATTTTAAAAGAATTTTATGTCTATGTTTATGAGGAATATTCATTTGCAGTTTTCTGTAATGCCTTTGCCTGACTGTGGTATCCAGGGTTATTCTGGCCTCATAAATTAGTCAGGAAGTGTTTCTTCTGCTGCTGCTGTTGCTTTATACAGAGTTTATATAAGATTATTATAGCTTTCTTAATTCTTTGATAAAATTCATTAGTGAAACTACCTAGATCTGAAGTTTTCTCTGTGAGGGGATTTTTGTTAATAAATGTAACGTTGTTCATAGACATAAGCCTATTCACACTTTCTACTTCATCTTGTGTCAATTTTGATAAATTGTATTTTTCAAAAAAGTATCCATTTCATAGAAGTGGCATATACTTGTTCATATTATTTAGTATTCTTTATAGTTTGTAAAATTTCTGATGATATCCCCTTTCCTTCCTGATATTGGTAGTTTGCATTTTCTCTTTTTTTCTTGAAAAGGCTTGCCAGAGATTTAATGATTTTGTCAGTGTTTTTAAAAACTAACTTTTGGCTTTGTTAATCTTCTCTGTTGTTTGCATTCTGTTTAATTTGTTTCTACTCTTAATTTATTATTTCCTTTCTACTACTTACTGTTGGGTTAATATGCTCATCTTTTTCTGCCTTCTTAACATGGAAATATAAATCACGGATTTCTAAGCCTTTCCTCCTTTCTATTTTTTAACTTTATTGAACTATAGTTGATTTACAATGTTGTGTTAATTTCTGCCATACAGCAAAGTGATTCAGTTATAGATACATATACATACATATACTTTTTCATATTCTTTTCCACTATGGTTTGTCACAGGGTATTGGATATACTTCCCTGTGCTCTATAGTGCCTTTCCTCCTTTCTAATACAAGCATTTGAAACTATAAATTCCTCTTAAGCACTGCTTTAACTGCATCCCCAAATTGATATGTTGTGTCTTCAATTATCATTCAGTTTTAAATAATTTCTAATTCCCCTTATACACAAATTACACCTCAATGACAAAATCATGAAAAATTATTTTCATGAGCCTCTGATGTACCAGAGAATCTATATGCACATAGTATATGAATTATTTCATGAGAGCCATGTTTTATGGAAAATCTATGCAAGTATAACCAGTGGTGGAGTAACTTTTAAAATTAGGATTTTAAAGAAAATATTTCCAAGGTCAGGTTACAGAGAAAGCACCAGACACAAAATTCATTCCCTGCACTCAAGCTAATGCCACTTACAAGGGCAGCCAAGGTGCACAATGTAACAGTGTCATCAATGCAGTTCATTTTGTACAAACATTTTTTTAAAAGTAGAGCCTGGTAGAATCTTTACAATACTTTAAAATAAGATTGTTGCTAACCATAAAAACTGTTTCATCTCTGGTATCTTGTGGCAAAATACAGAAGTGAAGAAACTTGTCAAATGTAAAGATGTTACACATTTTTTGACAAAGGACAAGTGTTATAAATCTTCCAAATTTCTCTGTGATGACAAGAAGTATGTGACATAGCAGATATTTTGAAAAAAATATATAATTATACTTAATCTGTCTCTTCAAAGCAAAGGTGTCATTTTTAGCAATGAGACCAGAAATATTTAAAAGACAAACATGGAAATGTTTAAACATATGGATTTAAAAAAATAACATATGGAAATGTTTTCATTTTTTTCTTCATAAAAATTATGTGTGTCACCTCTAAAAACCTTCATGTCATTTTAAACCTGTTTTTATTTTAAATAAGTTTATTTATTTATTTAGGGCCGCGTTGGGTCTTCGTTGCTGCACGCGGGCTTTCTCTAATTGCCGCAAGTGGGGGTTTCTCTTCATTGCGGTGTGCGGGCTTCTCATTGTGGTGGCTTCTCTTGTTGCGGAGCACAGGCTCTAGGCGTGTGGGCTTCAGTAGTTGTGGTGCATGGGCTTAGTTGCTCCACAGCATGTGGGATCTTCCGGGACCGGTGCTCAAACCCATGTCCCCTGCATTGGCAGGTGGATTCTTAACCACTGCACCACCAGGGAAGTCCTAAACCTGTTTTAAAATCTTTCTAACAAAGAATTTTCATAGGAGCCACTTAATAATATAAAACTACAGCATCATCCAATTCGTGTGCCAGAACAACTTAAATACATGAAGAGAAATAGAAATTTACTAGCTGAATTTCAGTAAAAGCCTTTGCATAATTAATGAGTGGATAAAAAAACTGAGCATCATGCTTTAGTAAATGCAGTCAGTCAATGATGCCCTTCATATGATGTACATACTGTTGTGAGGTCTATATTTCAGCCATCAGATCCACTAAATGCATGCATTTTAAAAATGAATGAGAGGGCTTCCCTGGTGGCACAGTGGTTGAGAGTCCGCCTGCCGACGCAGAGGACACGGGTCCGTGCCCCGGCCCGGGAAGATCCCACATGTCGCAAAGCGGCTGGGCCCGTGAGCCATGGCCGCTGAGCCTGTGCGTCTGGAGCCTGTGCTCCGCAACGGGAGAGGCCACAACAGTGAGAGAGGCCCGTGTACCGCAAAAAAAAAAAAAAAAATGAATGAGACCATTGAACTACTCCATCACAAAGTAAGAAACCAAGATTTTAATAAATAAAGAATCCTATTCAATCACACTGCTGTCACTGGTGGCAAAAAAAGAACTGACAGAGGATGCTATCAAAAAGTTGAGAGACTACTGCTTAAGAGCACGAATTGAGTTTGTGTACTGGTCCTACCATAGACAACCCTAGGTTAGCTATTTAATCTATCAGTTTCCTTCTATGAAAAATGAGAATATTAAAAATATATACCTCATAAGGATTAAATGAGATTAAAATGCATATAAAGTACCTGGACCATTGCTAGTCACTTATGTAACTTTATATAAAGATATTATTGTATAATATTATTACATTAACTATTATGTTATTGTTATAATAAAATTGTTATAACAATCAATATTATATAACTTCATATAATAAGTATAATGTAAGCCACTTATATAACTGAAATATTCTAGCAGCCTCATTAAAAGACTGAAAAGAAACAGGTGAAACTAATTTTAATAATATATTTTATTTAACCTTATATCTCCAAAATATTATCCTTTCAACATGTGGCACTGGTCACATTTCAAGTGATCAGTAGCTACATGTGGCTAGCGGCTACCATATTGCCCAGTGCAGGTCTAGAAGATAATAAATGTGTATAACAGCTACTATTTGAAATGCTTTTATTGTTATTACTACTATAATTTTCAAAACACCAGAATCCTCATATTCAAATGTAAATCCAAAGCATATTCCTAGATCAAATATTACCTTTGTCATTTCTCTTCTAGGATCTTGGCAATGGCCTTATTTTTGTTGTTTGAGAATTATAAGTAACACAGTTGACTTTATGAGGTTGAATCACAGGCCATGGGGTTAGTCTATAAATAATCAGTCAGGAGGAAATGTAAAATTGATAGGAATTAAATAAGAAACAGACTTTCTTGAGGTAAACTTTCAAAATAGAGAAAAAGAAAAAAGATATTAAATAATCCAAGCAAGGGGCCATCGATTGAGGACACTTTATGCTCTAACAAATTCAGAATATGTTCTAACCATAAAGACTACCAGTGTGTATATCTTGGGTGGGGAGGGGTGATAAAAATAAGTAAATAAGTAAAATAAGTAAAGAAATCTAATATGGAAGGAAAAAAAATCAAAGTATAAAACCTTTTAATAAATGAATATTGAAAAGAATATTATGGAAAGCATTCAATCCCATTTTTTTCCATGCATTTTCATTTTTAAATGTTTACTTTTCTTTTGCTTTAATGTTGTGGTGTCACCAAATAAGAAAATTATATCTTTAGCAAAAAAGATATATCCCAGATGTGAACAAAACACTTAATGAACACTTAATATACTTAATATTTATAATATATTAATAAATTAATAGTTAAATAAACACCTAATAAAATGAATCATATTATTAATCAGTATCTATATGAAACATATTGATGGGTTTTTAAGGATTATCTATCTAAAGGATTGATCAGCAACTGAAATCTGATCTTACAAAATAGCTTTCTGAGCATAAGCCTATTTTGAACGTGATTTATTAGCATTAACCTGAAAATTTAGGTCTGAATTTGCCTCTAATCACTTTGCAAGTCTATCTGCACAGCAGCTGTCTAATTTAGACTCACATCCTCACTTTACATTACATACAGTACAGAACTCTACAAATTCAATAAAGAAGTCTCACAGAGTCATAGTACGTATAAATATGCCATCATAAAATAGACCTGAGACACTGATTGATCTCACACCTAAGTTCACTCTTTTTCATTGGAAATAAAATAGCCCACTACACACTGAAAAGCAAGTCATTAATTGTAAAGTGGTTCTTAGGCTTTTCTGAATCCTTGAGCCCTTTCAAAGGTGAAAGCTATGCATCCCCTTCCCAGAAAAATTGACATATGCAGAAAAGCTTTTGTATGCAATTTTCATGTGTCTCCTCTGACCCTACGTTAAGTTATTGCTGGAGCAGAAAGATCACCCACAGGCAAATATTCTACAGTTCTAGGTGGCCAAGAAAGTAGTCATACACGGAACTGCTTCTCTTTATGCCCTAGCCCCACCATACCCATTTCCTGGTTGGTCGGGGGAAGGTGGACCCTAACAGGGGCAGTTAGTTTTCCGTAACCACCAATTAAGTTGGTCCATAGCATATACCCAGTAGTATCCATAACTAATATCTTACTAGTGTTTTTAAATTGGAATTTTTTAACAAAAGAGGTGAATTAATACACATTATAGAAAACCATAAATAGATGTCAATTTACTAAACATCTAAAAGAAAAATATGTAAGTCAGTTAAAAATGCCTTATATTACTATACATCTGTTGTTTTTGTTTGTTTGTTTTTGTTTTTTGCGGTACACGGGCCTCTCACTGTTGTGGCCGCTCCCATTGCGGAGCACAGGTTCCGGACGCGCAGGCTCAGCGGCCATGGCTCACGGGCCCAGCCGCTCTGCGGCATGTGGGATCTTCCCGGACTGGGGCACGAACCCGTGTCCCCTGAATCGGCAGGTGGACTCTCAACCACTGCGCCACCAGGGAAGCCCTTTACATCTGTTTTTTCATCCATTGATTCAATAATGCTATTGAACATCTACTCTGTGTCTGGTACTGTGCTGAAAAGCCATGACGAAGACGCAAGGAGCTTATAGTCCATTGAGGGAGACATAAGTAAACGACAGTTACAAAAGAAGAGGGGAAATGTTAAAATGGGGTTAAGTGCAAGGAAACCAGAGGAGGGGCCTGGTTTTCAGGGAAGGTTTTAGGCAAAGTTGAAGACAAGCAGAAGAATGAGTAGGGGCACAAGGCATTCCAGGCCAAGATGAAAGCAGGAGTGATGGCCTGGAGAAGAAAGAGTAAGTGCTGAGGCTGGCAAGTTGTCAGCCTGGCTGAAGCAGAGGTCAGAGTAGGGACATCACAGCAGGTGAGTCTGGAGAGACAGACAGAGGTCAGATCATGAAGGGTCTTGTATATCTTGCTGGAGCTTTCGGACACCATCCTGAGAGACCATGGCAAGGCAATGAAGTGACTGAAAATGGGAAACAATGGGTTCAGATGAGTAAATTAAGCAGTGGTTCCCACAGTGTGGTCCACAAAGCTCTAGGGCACTCCTAAAATCTTCAGAAGTCTGTGTGGTCAAAACTATTTTCATACTAATAGTAAGACAGTTTTCCTTTTTTACTCTCATTCTCTCGTGTACCGTGGAGCCTTCCAGAGGCTACAAAATCAGTGATGACATCACTGATCTGATGTGCTTGTGTTATTCTTGTGTTTTAAATTTTATTGTTTTAGTTTCTAATAAAGTAAATATCTATATCGATATCTATGCATAGCACAGAAACGAAGGTCCTTGGAGCCCTCCACAAATTTTAAGAATGCAAAGGTTGCCTGAGATCAAAAAGTTTGAGAACGGCTGAATTAAAGGTTTCACTCCAACTGTACAGGATGGAATAGGGAGGGAGGAAGAGGAACATTTAGGAGGGTCATTTACATCACTGGTGATAGATGATGTGGCCTAGATTAAGGCTTAAAGTAGGAATAGAGAAAAGGAGATGAGTCTAAGATATGTTGAGGAGGCAGAATCAACAGAATTTGGTAATTAATTAAATGTGGGCTGTAAAGGAGAAGTCAGGAAGGACAATCAGATTCTAGCTTTGAAAGTTAAGTGGAGGCCTTACAGTTAGAGACAACCCAGGAGGAGCTGGCTGTTTTTTCAGATGGAGTAGGCTGATTTTTCAGATGTGTTTTGCATCTAGCTGGTCATGTCCACTGGTGAGCTAGCTATATAAATCTGGAGTACAGCAGAGCCTATAGCTGAAAATAGATCATGAGGTACCTTCAGCATGTAGGTGCTAATTGAGGTTTTAAAGGACATGGGATCAGCTCCAGAGGATGTGGAGTATGACAAGAAGCAGGACTTAGAACAGGAATGGGCAGAAGAGGACTCTTAGAAGAAGAAAAAGAAGCAACCCATAAATGTACTATCAGGAAGGTAAGGCGAGAGTGTTTTAGGAAGAAGGCATGAGTCAATTGTGTAAAACACTGCTGAAGGGAGTCTTCCAATTCTGACAAGATGACGAACCAGACCTGGTTGCTGAGTTCCTTCCACCAAATCAATCCTGGAGAAACCACAGAAGCTAGAGGTTGCACAGACAAAAGTATCAGTAACATAAAAACTGAGAAAGTCTCAGGGAAACCAAAGGCTGTCATGAATCAGCAAGGTCAAGTGCAGTCTAGTGCAATGAGAGAAGAGGTTGAGGGAAAGCTTTTAAATTCTGCTCTAGTCTCCACCCAGCACTGCCATGCAAGATCACAAAAACCAGCCTGTTTCTGTGGTACAACATCTGGCACCCAAAAGCCCAGTGGAGCAGGGAGCTAGAGTACAGCAGTGAAGCAGATCGACCCCGGGACATTTGTTCCTCCACTTCTCCCCTTTAAACCTCTAGGACTAAAAGATGACAAACCAAGGAGATTGGCATGATAGTGAAATGTACGACAAGAGAAAACTCTAAAGCCTTGAAGAAAGAAAGAGCTTATCGTTTCCAAAGGATAAAAATCTGAATGAAGTCGTATCTCCCAGTAGAAAAAATTGGATGCAGAAAGATAATAAAGTAATATTTTAAAGTACTGAAGGGAAAAACTTTGAGCCTACAATTTTATGTCCAAAAATTATTATATACATGTGATGGTGAAATAAATATGCTCTCAGGCTGATAAGGTCTTAGGAAGTTTGCCACCCAAAGGCCCCCTTTAGAAATATTCTTAGAGGAAGTGCTTTAAAAAGATGAGAAATAAACTCAGGGGAATCCTGCAAGAGATACAGAAAATAAGAATGATCAATAAATTTAAAAAATGTATTACCCTCTAAAAAGACAAGGACCAAAGAAAAGAAACAGAAAAAAATATAGCCCAAAACAATCCAGTTCTAAATACCAGAAGATACCAACATGGTATGGGGAAGGGGGTGTGAGGGCTACAAGGATGAGAGAGCCTCATTGGAGAAACCTGTAGATAATGCTAAGTTAAAATTCGACAGCAATGAATACAGTAACAATGGCACAATTATAGCAGCGAGGCCATGAGAAAGCCTGAGAGGTGTCTGCTGAAAGAGGTCATTCTTGACTATTTGGATAATCAATTTAAGAAAGGTAGTGGGGACTAAAGCCAGACAGCAGTGGATTTAGGAGTGAGCAAGAGATGAAGAAACAGAGAGCAAGTACAGAAAACTCTTGTAAAAATTACCTTTATGTAACAGACAGGGGAAACCACAGACAGGTGAAATCCTGGGTTGTGGGAGGGCTTCTGAGATGGGAAGGAATTGAGCATTTAAAATTTTATGTATCATCACAAAATAGATTTAAGGTGGTTTTGAAATACATACAAACCAAATGAGCAAATTAGGATATAGGGGAACTGAAAGGGGGAAAATTAAGTCATCAGATGTACAGCATGCACACCTTACACACTTGCAAAGATGGGGCAGAGGGGGGTGCTGAGCAGCCAATTCAAAGAGAACACTTTGCTTAAAAATGAACCCACATAAACATGAATTTCAATTAGAACCCCAACCTGCATTCACACAGGATGCTGCAACAGGCCCTAGAAGAGCTGGCTAAGTCCTTGTCTTGGTCCATCTCTACTCTAACATCTTCATTAGCTTCCACAAAGAATAGACGTCTCCTCGATAAGGCATCAATTACTCCCACTTGAAAGCAGACAGGACAAAGACTGAAAGGAGGTTTTCTGCAAACCAGATTTTTAAAAGAATGCCTTAAATTTAATTTCTTTCCCATCTTGGTTCCATTGTCTCTTCTATTCCTTTTTGTTTTCTAAATGACTGTTACCGTCACATTCAATTGGTATTGAAGCCCTGCCAGGAGTAATGGCCAGAGCAGTCCGAGGAGCACTGAGCTGTTTCTCCTTGATTTTGTCCTTCTGTATCTCAAGTAGAACAAAAGCCTTGTCTTCAAAGAACAGTTCAAACATCAACAGGCACGTTGCTTTTCATAAACCACATGTCCACCTCAGTCACCTTTTTTCTTTCTTTCCTGGATTGAACTTCTAAGTCTACCTGCATTATTCTTTGTTGATTTGCCTCAGTCAGGTCTCAAATTCATATACATATATAATTTCATTTAAGCTTCCAAACAACCTTGTTATGTATTATTACCCTACCTCTATAGATAAGGAAAAATAAAATCAGAGTAAGTTGCCTGAGTTGTACTGATTACAGCCCAAGTGGCAGTGCTGAGATTCCAACCTTTTTGTAAGAAATAATTAAGGAATAACACAGATAGACCCCTGAGTGTATGTCTCTGGATCATTTCCTGGATCTTTAAATGGCTGTTGTTCTGCTCTGGTATTTTCTATGCTATTTTGTTTGTTTGTTGTTGTTGTTTTTGGAGCCTTTCCTGGATCTTTAAATGGCTGTTATTCTGCTCTGGTATTTTCTATGCTATTTTGTTTGTTTGTTGTTGTTGTTGTTTTTGGTTTAAGTAACATCAAGGATGGTTAACATACAAACTTCTAGCTGGGAGAGCAAATCTATTTCAGAGTACCCAGTAAGGATGTGAGGGAAAAATGCCCATCCCTTGGTTGTTTCAGAAGGGACTCCTTGTTTGCTTCAGAAAGCTGAAGGAAGACTCTGGGAGCACATTAATAGATGCTAACAACTTTTTCTATAAGAAAGCACGAAAACTTGCCCCACTCTTGTCCAAGATGAAACACAAAATATTTTGATACATTATCCTTCTATATTTAAAAAAAATCTCGGCTGCTGTTTTAAAATAGGGCAGATGTGACCCCAGTTGCCTTTTGGGGGTTAATTTTTAAATGTTTGCACACCAAAAATTTTATGAACAAAAACATACATCTCTGAATAAAATGAGAAATACTTATAACCAAGAAGAACAACAGATAATGTCACTGGTAGTTACTGATTTTATAATGTTTTTCAGTTTATCAGAGGGATTTTTCTTTTTGTGCAAGTATTTTGCTTGCTTATTTTGGGTCAAATACTAAACCTAGCCCTGACACCAGTATTTAATTCCCACAGGCTAGTATATGTACACAAGGAAAGCTTCCAAAGATATCTTCCTATCAACTGAGTTATTTAAAATAATAATATATTTGTCTGCCAGAAAAAACATACTGATATCATATTAAAGCTAGACTTTTGGATGAGGAAACATATTTTGTTATTCATTTCTAAACAATTTAAAAAATAAATATGAAAATAATTATAAAATAAAACTTTCTAGAGTCATAAAATTATTTTATACCCCTAAGTGGTTAATTCCTTTTTAAAATTAATTGAAGTATATTTGATTTACAATGTTGTATTAATTTCAGGTATACAGCAAAGTGATTTAGTTATACATATACATACATCTATTCTTTTTCAGATTCTTTTCCCATATAGATTATTACAGAGTACTGAGTAGAGTTCTCTGTGCTCTACAGTAGGTCCTTGCTGATTATCTATTTTATATAGTCGTGTGTATATGTTAATCCCAACCTCCTAATTTATCCCTTCCCCTCCCTCCCCTTTGGTAACCATAAGTCTGTTTTCTAAGTCTGTGAGTCAGTTTCTGTTTTGTAAATAAGTTCATTTGTATCATTTAGATTCCACATATGAGTGATATGATTTAATATTTGTCTTTCTCTGTCTGACTTACTTTACTTAGTATGATCATCTCTAGGTCCATCCATGTTGCTGCAAAAGGCATTATTTCATTCTTTTTTCATTCCCTTTTTTTTTTTTTTTTGGTACGCGGGCCTCTCACTGTTGTGGCCTCTCCCGTTGTGGAGCACAGGCTCTGGACGCACAGGCTCAGCAGCCATGGCTCACGGGCCCAGCCGCTCCGCGGCATGTGGGATCCTCCCAGACCGGGGCACGAACCCGTGTCCCCTGCATCGGCAGGTGGACTCTCAACCACTGCGCCACCAGGGAAGCCCTTCATTCACTTTATACGTATTAGTGTATACATGTCAATCCCAATCTCCCAATTCATCAAACCACCACCCCCACCCCTGCCACATTCCCCCCTTGGCGTCCGTACATTTGTTCTCTACAACTGTGTCTCAATTTCTGCCCTGCAAACCAGTTCATCTGTACCATTTTTCTAGGATCCACATATATGTGTTAATATACTATATTTGTTTTTCTCTTTCTGCCTTACTTCACTCTGTATGACAGTCTCTAGATCCATCCACATCTCTACAAATGACCCAATTTCGTTCCTTTTCATGGCTGAGTAGTATTCCATTGTGCATATGTGCCATATCTTCTTTATCCATTCATCTATCAATGGATATTTAGGTTGCTTCCATGTCTTGGCTATTGTAAACAGTGCTGCAATGAACACTGAGGTGCATGTATCTTTTCGAAGTATATTTTTCTCCAGATATATGCCCAGGAGTGGGATTGCTGGATCATATGGTAGCTCTATTTTTAGTTTTTTGAGGAACCTCCATACTGTTTTCCATAGTGGCTATATCAATTTACATTGCCACCAATAGTGTAGGAAGGTTCCCTTTTTTCACACTCTCTCCAGCATTTATTGTTTGTAGACTTTTTGATGATGGCCATTCTGACCGGTGTGAGGGGATATCTCAGTAGTATTGATTTGCATTTCTCTAATAATTAGCGATGTTGAGCATCTTTTCATGTGCTTTTTGGCCATCTGTATGTCTTCTTTGGAGAAATGTCTATTTACATCTTCTGCCCATTTTTTGATTGGGTTATTTGTTTTCTGCATCACCTGTTTGTATATTTTGGAGATTAATCCCTTGTCAGTTGCTTCGTTTGCGAATATTTTCTCCCATTCTGTGGGTTTTCTTTTCACTTTGTTTATGGTTTCCTTTGCTGTGCAAAAACTTTTAAGATTTTTTTTTTTTTCTGGCTGCGTTGGATCTTCGTTGCTGTGCGCAGGCTTTCTCTAGTTGTGGTGAGCAGGGGCTATTCTTCATTGCAGTGTGCTGGCTTCTCACTGCGGTGGCCTCTCTTGTTGTGGAGCACGGGGTCTAGGCACGCGAGCTTCAGTAGTTGTGGCTCACAGGCTCTAGAGCGCAGGCTCAGTAGTTGTTGTGCATGGGCTTAGTTGCTCCACGGCATGTGGGATCTTCCCAGAACAGGGATCGAACCCATGTCCCCTGCATTGGCAGGCAGATCCCTAAAAACTGCGCCACCAGGGAAGTCCTGCTTTTAAGTTTATTTGGTCCCATTTGTTTTTGATTTTCTTTTCGTTTTTTTTTATTGGAGTATAGTTGCTTTACACTGCTGTGTCAGTTTGTTTTTATCTTCATTACTCTAGGAGGTGGATCAAAAAAGGTATTGCTGTGATTTATGTCAAAGAGTGTTCTGCCTATGTTTTCCTCCAAGACTTTTACAGTATCTCGCCTTACATACAGCTCTTTAATCCATTTTGAGTTTATTTTTGTGTATGGTGTTAGAGAATGTTCTAATTTCATTCTTTTACATGTAGCTGTCCAGTTTTCCCAGCACACTGAGGGGTTAATTCTAATATTTCCACAAAGATAGGTCATAAGTGACAAGCCAGAAGCTGTGACTTGGGCTTGAGGAAGATGTTTTAGTACTATGTGAAGCTCTGTGATTAAGTAAAAATTTTAGATTCAACATTAATTAGACAATATAATCAGTCAATATAATCAGGACAGCAACTGTTAATGTGTCAACCACACATACACAGATACTGGCGAGAGAACTGGCTAAATTATCAAACCCGAAAAGAAAATGCCTACTTTTGTTATTTCCTAAGTCATCAAGAAGATTCAATTGTTCTCAGCTTTGAAAAAAGGATATTGACTCCAAAAACTTTGCATAGACAGTAGCATGCATTCTTAGATATGATGGAACAATTTAATTAATGATGATGTTAGGATCCTGTTTTCATACATGCATTGCTCTATTGTCTCTTCCTAAGTGAGGAAAAAGCTGGCACTATGGGATCACACTACCAAGTTATATATGTAGATTTTAACATAATGTGGACAGACATGTACAAGATGGCCGTCATTTAGGATAAGGTTAGGCAAAGGCAGCATAATATGACCGCAGCTCCAAAGGGCTACATGACCATTTAGAAATGAAACAAGCAAGGTGAAATGTTACCATTACCTACTTGATGCACTATGCCACTGAGATGTCATCTGCTGCTTTACTGGGATGACGCTTTCCATTCATTGTAATTAGCCTTATTCTATCCTGGCATATGCTACATAACCTCAGCTTTCATATTTTGAACAAGCAACAAGCAGTTGGGACTACTGGGTGACAGTCCTCATTACTGATGCTCATCACAGCCAAAACTGATGTATGAGGTGTTTCAAGTTGTGGTTGCTTGAACTGAACAATCCAAGCTACTTTGTTCATGACCCTGCATATAAAAATGTCAAGTACTTGAAGAACTAGACGATTTGAATTTGTAATCGGGTTTAAAACTCCTGATTCCACATGAACCACTGGTCTGCTTATAACCCTAGATGGAGAGAGTGCAAATGATTTCAACTTACAGCAAAGAAGAGCCCTAATGTAGACTGAATCAGCCAGGAAACAAGTCAGGCTATGTAAGTACAAAACCTGATCATAGAATGTTTTTAAGCTATGTGGTTTTCTTCTTTCAAATTTATACAGTAATTCAAACTACATGTTGACAAAATAATTTCAAGCAAAGACCCTGCCAGGTCTGCTTTAAAGAATGATCTGACACTAGCACCATTCATTTTTCTTAAATTCCATATATATGTGTTAGCATACGGTACCTGTCTCTCTCTTTCTGACTTATGGCACCATTCATTTTTATATAAGCCATGAACATATTTAAAAGAATAATTTGCTTCCTTTAGGAAGTAGGAGGGAAGCTATATGGCTGCTTACCTGCGAAGTTCTTTGCAAACCCTTTTACTTAGATAGTTTAGTATAGGCTGGAAGAGGTTTAGGAATAATGATATTTCGCTCATCTATGAAGACAGCTTTTCAAGTTCACAGAGGTTTCATCTGAGAACCAGACTGCTCTCCTTGAGATATTCAAGGATATTCTTTTTTCCCACCTGTCCTCCCTTTTTCCACCTTGCCTTCCATCTCTCCATAAACATCACTGAATGTTGACAATGGCGAGGTCTCTGATGGATTTGACTAGATAGACCCTGAACACCTTGAGACACAATGCTTTTGAATCCCTAGCATAGTACCTAGAACACAGTAGATACCTTATAAATGTTTGCTAATTATTCATCATTTTAATTTTATTCAATATGATTTTTGAATGTTTATTATGTGTTGCACACTGGGCTGGGGGCTGGGTGGGGCAGCAGTGAGAGTAGTGAATAATACACAGTTCCTCTTCTCTCAAAGAACTGCATCTAGTAAAGGAGAAAGATCACAGAAATTAATTATAAGGCAGTGTGGAGTTCAATGGTAAGCCATTCATCAAAAAGGTTTTTTTTTAACCCACTAATGTAAATAAAAGCATGAGGCTGGTCCAAAGAATAAAGGATGTCTTGGGGAAAGAGAATTCTTAGCAAAATGTATGTAAGATAGAGAACTAACAAAGTTACCCCTGGCACGTCTAGTTTTAAATTCTCTGATCTGCTCTTAATTTGGTCCCTTTCATAAACCCTGACTTCATTTTCTTAAGAGCTTCACTATGTTTTGGAACATAGTGTAGAACACAGGAATATTAAAATATCACATACAAGTCAACCGATGAAATTTCAATCCTTAAGAAGCAAGAAAAATTAAAATTGAAATCCCTCCATATATTAGAATAAAATGCTTACATGGACAGTGTATAGAAAATGCCATGCCAATAAACTGGGAAATATACTAGTGGCACACTGCATCAGTCAATGGGGCAATGATAACATTTTACACTACTTTATGGGTGTTAAGTTACAATTTTGCCATTGTGAATAAAAGTAATAGGTAGTGTTGATGCAAAAACAGTTAAAATGACACAGAAGTGGGCTTCCCTGGTGGCGCAGTGGTTGAGAGTCCGCCTGCCGATGCAGGGGACACGGGTTCGTGCCCTGGTCTGGGAAGATCCCACGTGCCGCGGAGCGGCTGGGCCCGTGAGCCAGGGCCAGAGCCTGCGCGTCTGGAGCCTGTGCTCCACAACGGGAGAGGCCACAGCAGTGAGACGCCAGCGTAACACTAAAAAAAAAAAAAAAAAAAAAAAAAAAAAAAAAAAA